>NW_025767477.1:351409-516581 GCF_003918875.1 Haliotis rubra | reverse complement strand
TACATTACACAACAACACAGTACACACAGGTCAACAACACTCACACAGTACCTACATCACAGTACACGTCAACAACACTCACACAGTACCTACATACAGTACACGTCAACAACACTCACACAGTACCTACATACAGTACACGTCAACAACACTCACACAGTACCTACATACAGTACACGTCAACAACACTCACACAGTACCTACAGACATTACACGTCAACAACACTCACACAGTACCTACATACAGTACACATCAACAACACTCACACAGTACCTACATACAGTACACGTCAACAACACTCACATAGTACCTACATACAGTACAAGCCAACAACACTCACACAGTACCTACAGACATTACACGTCAACAACACTCACACAGTACCTACATACATTACACGTCAACAACACTCAACAACACACAGTACCTACATACAGTACATCGTCAACAACACTCACACAGTACCTACATACAGTACACGTCAACAACACTCACACACAGTACCTACATACAGTACACAGCCAACAACACTCACACAGTACCCCTACACTACACACACGTCAACAACACTCACACAGTACCTACATACATTACAACGTCAACAACACTACACACAGTACCTACAGACATTACACGTCAACAACACTCACACAGTACCTACATACAGTACGTCAACAACACTCACACAGTACCTACATACAGTACACGTCAACAACACTCACACAGTACCTACATACAGTACACGTCAACAACACTCACACAGTACCTACATACAGTACACGTCAACAACACTCACACAGTACCTACATACAGTACACGGTCAACAACACTCACACAGTACCTACATACAGTACACGTCAACAACACTCACACAGTACCTACATACAGTACACGTCAACAACACTCACACAGTACCTACATACAGTACACGTCAACAACACTCACATAGTACCTACATACAGTACAAGCCAACAACACTCACACACACAGTCACATAGTACCTACACACATTACACGTCAACAACACTCACACAGTACCTACATACATTACACGACAACAACACTCACACAGTACCTACATACATTACACGTCAACAACACTCACACAGTACCTACATACATTACACGACAACAACACTCACACAGTACCTACATACAGTACACGCCAACAACACTCACACAGTACCTACATACATAACACGTCAACAACACTCACACAGTACCTACATACAGTACAAGTCAACAACACTCACACAGTACCTACATACAGTTACATGTCAACAACACTCACATAGTACCTACATACAGTACACGTCAACAACACTCACACAGTACCTACATACAGTACACGTCAACAACACTCACAGTACCTACATACAGTACACACAACAACAACACTCACACAGTACCTACATACAGTACACGTCAACAACACTCACACAGTACCTACATACATTACACGTCAACAACACTCACACAGTACCTACATACAGTACACGGCAACAACACTCACACAGTACCTACATACAGTACACGTCAACAACACTCACACAGTACCTACATACAGTACACGTCAACAACACACACATAGTACCTACATACAGTACAAGCCAACAACACTCACACAGTACCTACAGACATTACACGTCAACAACACTCACACAGTACCTACATACAGTACAAGCCAACAACACTCACAGTACCTACATACAGTACACGTCAACAACACTCACACAGTACCTACATACAGTACACGTCAACAACACTCACACAGTACCTACATACAGTACACGCCAACAACACTCACACAGTACCTACATACAGTACACGTCAACAACACTCACACAGTACCTACATACAGTACACGACAACAACACTCACACAGTACCTACATACAGTACACGTCAACAACACTCACACAGTACCTACATACAGTACACGTCAACAACACTCACACAGTACCTACATACATTACACGTCAACAACACTCACACAGTACCTACATACAGTACACGCCAACAACACTCACACAGTACCTACATACATTACACGTCAACAACACTCACACAGTACCTACATACAGTACACGTCAACAACACTCACACAGTACCTACATACAGTACACGTCAACAACACTCACACAGTACCTACATACAGTACACGTCAACAACACTCACACAGTACCTACATACATTACACGTCAACAACACTCACATTGTACCTACATACAGTACACGTCAACAACACTCACATAGTACCTACATACATTACACGTCAACAACACTCACACAGTACCTACATACATTACACGCCAACAACACTCACATAGTACCTACACACATAACACGTCAACAACACTCACACAGTACCTACACACAATACACGACAACAACACTCACACAGTACCTACATACGTTACATGCCAACAACACTCACATAGTACCTACATACATTACACGTCAACAACACTCACACAGTACCTACACACAGTACACGTCAACAACACACACATAATACCTACATACATTACACGACAACAACACTCACACAGTACCTACATACATTACACGACAACAACACTCACACTGTTCCTACATACATTACACGTCAACAACACTCACACAGTACCTACAGACACTACACGGCAACAACACTCACATAGTACCTACATACATTACACGTCAACAACACTCACACAGTACCTACATACATTACACGTCAACAACACACACATAATACCTACATACAGTACAAGCCAACAACACTAACATAGTACCTACATACATTACACGTCAACAACACTCACACAGTACCTACATACAGTACAAGCCAACAACACTCACACTGTACCTACATACAGTACACGGCAACAACACTCACACAGTACCTACATACAGTACACGTCAACAACACACACATAATACCTACATACAGTACAAGCCAACAACACTCACACAGTACCTACATACATTACACGTCAACAACACTCAAACAGTTCCTACATACATTACACGTCAACAACACTCACACAGTACCTACAGACACTACACGGTAACAACACTCACACAGTACCTACATACAGTACACGTCAACAGCACTCACTCAGTACCTACACACATTACACGTCAACAACACTCACACAGTACCTACATACATTACACGCCAACAACACTCACACAGTACCTACAGACATTACACGTCAACAACACTCACACAGTACCTACATACAGTACGCATCAACAACACTCACACAGTACCTAGAGACAGTACACGTCAACAACGCTCACATAGTACCTCCATACAGTACAAGCCAACAACACTCACACAGTACCTACATACAGTACACGTCAACAACACTCACACAGTACCTACATTCATTACACGCCAACAACACTGTCATAGTACATACAGACATTACACGTCAATAACGATCACATAGTACCTACATACAGTACACGACAACGACACTCACACAGTACCTACATACAGTACACGTCAACAACACTCACACAGTACCTACAGACATTACACGTCAACAACACTCACACAGTACCTACATACAGTACACGTCAACAACACTCGCACAGTACCTACAGTCAGTACTCGTCAACAACGCTCACATACTACCTACATACAGTACAAGCCAACAACACTCACACAGTACCTATAGACATTACACGTCAACAACAATCACACAGTACCTACATACAGTACACGGCAACAACACTCACACAGTACCTACATAGAGTAGACGTCAACAACACTCACACAGTACCTACATACAGTACACGTCAACAACACTCACACAGTACCTACATACAGTACACGACAACAACATTCACACAATACCTACATACATTACACGTCAACAACACTCACACAGTACCTACAGACATTACACGTCAACAACACTCACACAGTACCTACATACAGTACACATCAACAACACTCACACAGTACCTACAGACAGTACACGTCAACAACGCTCACATAGTACCTACATACAGTACAAGCCAACAACACTCACACAGTACCTACAGACATTACACGTCAACAACACTCACACAGTACCTACATACAGTACAGGCCAACAACAATCACAGTACCTACATACAGTACATGTCAACAACACTCACACAGTACCTACATACAGTACACATCAACAACACTCACACAGTACCTACAGACAGTACACGTCAACAACACTCACATAGTACCTACATACAGTACAAGCCAACAACACTCACACAGTACCTACAGACATTACACGTCAACAACACTCACACAGTACCTACATACAGTACAGGCCAACAACAATCACACAGTACCTACATACAGTACATGTTAACAACACTCACACAGTACCTACATACAGTACAGGCCAACAACACTCACACAGTACCTACATACAGTACAAGCCAACAACACTCACACAGTACCTACATACAGTACACGTCAACAACACTCACACAGTACCTACATACAGTACACGACAACAACACTCACACAGTACCTACATACAGTACAAGCCAACAACACTCACACAGTTCCTACATACAGTACACGTCAACAACACTCACACAGTACCTACAGACATTACACGTCAACAACACTCACACAGTACCTACATACAGTACAGGCCAACAACACTCACACAGTACCTACATAGACAGTACACGTCAACAACACTCACACAGTACCTACAGACACTACACGTCAACAACACTCACACAGTACCTACATACATTACACGTCAACAACACTCACATAGTACCTACACACATTACACGTCAACAACACTCACATAGTACCTACATACATTACACGACAACAACACTCACATAGTACCTACATACATTACACGTCAACAACACTCACACAGTACCTACATACAGTACACGACAACAACACTCACACAGTACCTACATACATTACACGTCAACAACACTCACACAGTACCTACATACAGTACATAGTGTACATACAACAACACTCACACAGTACCTACATACAGTACCTACATACAGTACATGTCAACAACACTCACAGTACCTACACAGTACAGAGCCAACACACACACAGTACCTATATACACGTCAACAACACTCACACAGTACCTACATACATTACACGTCAACAACACTCACACAGTACCTACATACATTACACGACAACAACACTCACACAGTACCTACATACAGTACACGTCAACAACAACACTCACACAGTTCCAACACATACATTACACGTCAACAACACAAACACATAATACCTACATACAGTACAAGCCAACAACACTCACACAGTACCTACATACATTACACGTCAACAACACTCACACAGTACCTACATACAGTACACGTCAACAACACTCACACAGTTCCTACATACATTACACGTCAACAACACTCACACATAATACCTACAGACACTACACGTCAACAACACTCACACAGTACCTACAGACAGTACACGTCAACAACACTCACACAGTACCTACATACAGTACACATCAACAACACTCACACAGTACCTACAGACAGTACACGTCAACAACGCTCACATACTACCTACATACAGTACAAGCCAACAACACTCACACAGTTCCTAAATCCATTACACGTCAACAACACTCACACAGTACCTACAGACACTACACGGTAAAAACTCTTACACAGTACTTACATACATTACACGTCAACAACACGTACACAGTACCTACATACATTACACGTCAACAACACACACATAATACCTACATACAGTACAAGCCAACAACACTCACACAGTACCTACATACATTACACGTCAACAACACTCACAACAGTACCTACATACAGTACAAGCAAACAACACTCACACAGTACCTACATACAGTACCCGGCAACAACACTCACACAGTACCTACATACAGTACACGCCAAAAACACTCACACAGTACCTACATACAGTACACGTCAACAACACACACATAATACCTACATACAGTACAAGCCAACAACACTCACACCGTACCTACACACATTACACGTCAACAACACTCACACAGTACATACAGACACTACACGGCAACAACACTCACATAGTACCTACATACAGTACAAGTCAACAACACTCACACAGTACCTACATACAGTACACATCAACAACACTCACACAGTACTTACATACAGTACACGTCAACAACACTCACATAATACCTACATACATTACACTCCAACAACACTCACACAGTACCAACATACAGTACACGTCAACAACACTCACACAGTACCTACATACAGTACACGTCAACAACATTCACATATTACCTACATACAGTACACGTCAACAACACTCACATAGTACCTACATACATTACACGTCAACAACACTCACACAGTACCTACATACAGTACACGTCAACAACACTCACACAGTACCTACATACAGTACACGACAACAACATTCACACAATACCTACATACAGTACACGTCAACAACACTCACACAGTACCTACACACATTACACGTCAACAACACTCACACAGTACCTACACACATTACACGCCAACAACACTCACATAGTACATACAGACATAACACGTCGACAACACTCACATAGTACCTACATACAGTACACGACAACGACACTCACACAGTACCTACATACAGTACACGTCAACAACACTCACACAGTATCTACATACAGTACACGTCAACAACACTCACACTGTACCCACAGACAGTACACGTCAACAACGCTCACATAGTACCTACATACAGTACAAGCCAACAACACTCACACAGTACCTACACACATTACACGTCAACAACACTCACACAGTACCTACATACAGTACAGGCCAACAACACTCACACAGTACCTACATACAGTACATGTCAACAACACTCACACAGTACCTACATACAGTACAGGCCAATAACACTCACACAGTACCTACATACAGTACAAGCCAACAACACTCACACAGTACCTACATACAGTACACGTCAACAACACACACACAGTACCTACATACAGTACATTCGACAACAACACTCACACAGTACCTACATACAGTACAAGCCAACAACACTCACACAGTTCCTACATACATTACACGTCAACAACACAAACATAATACCTACATACAGTACAAGCCAACAACACTCACACAGTACCTACATACATTACACGTCAACAACACTCACACAGTACCTACATACAGTACACGTCAACAACACTCACACAGTTCCTGCATACATTACACGTCAACAACACACACATAATACCTACAGACACTACACGTCAAAAACACTCACACAGTACCTACAGACATTACACGTCAACAACACTCACACAGTACCTACATACAGTACACGTCAACAACACTCACACAGTACCTACAGACAGTACACGTCAACAACGCTCACATAGTACCTACATACAGTACAAGCCAACAACACTCACACAGTTCCTAAATCCATTACACGTCAACAACACTCACACAGTACCTACAGACACTACACGGTAAAAACTCTTACACAGTACTTACATACATTACACGTCAACAACACGTACACAGTACCTACATACATTACACGTCAACAACACACACATAATACCTACATACAGTACAAGCCAACAACACTCACACAGTACCTACATACATTACACGTCAACAACACTCACACAGTACCTACATACAGTACAAGCACACTCAACAACACCCACACAGTACCTACATACAGTACCCGGCAACAACACTCACACAGTACCTACATACAGTACACGCCAAAAACACTCACACAGTACCTACATACAGTACACGTCAACAACACACACATAATACCTACATACAGTACAAGCCAACAACACTCACACAGTACCTACATACAGTACACGTCAACAACACTCACACAGTAGCTACATTCATTACACGCCAACAACACTCTCATAGTACATACAGACATTACACGTCAACAACACTCACATAGTACCTATATACAGTACATGACAACAACACTCACACAGTACCTACATACAGTACACGTCAACAACACTCACACAGTACCTACATTCATTACACGTCAACAACACTCACATAGTACATACAGACATTACACGTCAATATCACTCACATAGTACCTACATACAGTACACGACAACGACACTCACACAGTACCTACATACAGTACACGTCAACAACACTCACACAGTACCTACAGACATTACACGTCAACAACACTCACACAGTACCTACATACAGTACACGTCAACAACACTCACACAGTACCTACAGACAGTACTCGTCAACAACGCTCACATACTACCTACATACAGTGCAAGCCAACAACACTCACACAGTACCTACAGACATTACACGTCAACAACAATCACACAGTACCTACATACAGTACACGGCAACAACACTCACACAGTACCTACATACAGTACACGTCAACAACACTCACACAGTACCTACATACAGTACACGTCAACAACACTCACACAGTACCTACATACAGTACAAGCCAACAACACTCACACAGTACCTACATACAGTACACGGCAACAACACTCACACAGTACCTACAGACTTTGCACGTCAACAACACTCACACGGTACCTACAGACAGTACACGTCAACAACACTCACACAGTACCTACAGATAGTACACGTCAACAACGCTCACACAGTACCTACATACAGTACAAGCCAACAACACTCACATAGTACCTACATACAGTACAAGCCAACAACACTCACACAGTACCTACAGACATTACACGTCAACAACAGTCACACAGTACCTACATTCAGTACAGGCCAACAACACTCACACAGTACCTACATACAGTACACGTCAACAACACTCACACAGTACCTACAGATAGTGCACGTCAACAACGCTCACACAGTACCTACATACAGTACAAGCCAACAACACTCACATAGTACCTACATACAGTACAAGCCAACAACACTCACACAGTACCTACAGACATTACACGTCAACAACAGTCACACAGTACCTACATTCAGTACAGGCCAACAACACTCACACAGTACCTACATACAGTACACGTCAACAACACTCACACAGTACCTACAGACATTACACGTCAACAACACTCACACAGTACCTACATACAGTACAAGCCAACAACACTCACACAGTACCTACAGACACTACACGTCAACAACACTCACACAGTACCTACATACAGTACACGTCAACAACACACACATAGTACCTACATACAGTACAAGCCAACAACACTCACATAGTACCTACATACAGTACACGTCAACAACACTCACATAATACCTACATTCAGTACACGTCAACAACACACACATAGTACCTACATACAGTACAAGCCAACAACACTCACATAGTACCTACATACAGTACACGGCAACAACAGAACCAGTCTACACATGTAGCATATAGTATGACCAGAAATAATTGAGAATTTTAGGAATATGTTTAATTGGATTTCTAGTATAAACAACCTTGACCAGCTATCAAGTGCTTGGTTTCATTCAAGAGAGACAACTCCGTTAATCCTTTTTCATTAGTTTGTGAAGAGTTATCCCCTTTGTTTACTTACTAGCAAACGACATTTTCAGTGATCCTCAGTATGGATGATGCAGAGAAGATGAAGTTGATTTTAGAGTATTATAACAAGGACATCAGATCAGCTAAAGTGATTTCAAGTAGAACAGGCATCCCTTTGTCCACTGTTTATGATGTTTTGAAAAATATTGCAAATGGATATGGCATTGCGCACCAGGGAGGCGCAGGTAGGCCCAGAAAATTGACTGTCGGTGACAGGAGGCGGCTTGGTATCCTTGTTTCTAAAAACAAACGAAGGAGTTAAGAAAACTTAAGGCTGGATATGATTGAAAGAGGAAATGTGGCTGTCTGTAAGGAGACAATTAGAACTGAGCTGCATGCAATGGGTTGGCAGAAAAGTCGAGGAATTCCATCACCGATCATGAAACCTGAACAAAAGGAGCGAAGGTTAAACTGGTGCTTACAGCATAGAAATTTTAACTGGGACAATGTGATTTTCTCAGATGAAAGCTCTGTGCGGCTGTTTCCTAATACACTGAAATTCTGGACCAAACAAACTTAAAAACCTTTGTATCAGCGCCCAAAGTACAGTCCGAAATTTAACGTGTGGGTCGGCAAATCTGTGTTAGGGGCAACGCCCCTCTGTGTATTTGAAGGGAATATGAACAGTGAGCAGTACACAGATATTCTCGAGGGACATTTACTTCCCTCTGCTCACGTGTTCTATGGAAATTTTTGGATTTTCCAGCAGGACAACGACCCAAAACATCGTTCAAAGCATTCACAGGCCTGGTTTCGGACCCAAAATATGACATTATTAGATTGGCCAAGCTATAGCCCTGACCTAAATCCAATAGAAAATGTTTGGGGACTTATGAAGGAAAGTGTCAATAAGAAAAATCTGACAAATATTGCTGAAATGAAAGAAGAGGTGGTCTGATATTGGGACAGCATGGACCACTACTTTGTAACTTCTTTGATCAGTAGTATGCCCCGCCGCATTGAAGCCTGCATTGCTGCCCATGGTGACTTGACAAAATACTAACTGCTCACCTGTCTTTGAATCTGGAGTTCTGCTAATATTCACATTTAATACGTGAGTAATGAATTATTATTTTTTAAATTACAATCTTCAATTCTCAATAATTTCTGGTTGTACTGTATATACAGTGCTGATAGGGTTAATTAGAGATTATAGCCGGGGTAATCTTACCTTTTTTTAAGTGGCAGATAGGCAAATTGAATGAGGTATCCTTGATCTCTGTAGATATAGGACTTGTGTCGGCGTATTTAAACGGCCACTGTTAGTTTTCGTTTTATGAAGTCCTTGAGATGGTTTAACAGGAATTTGAGTATTGTCCCACGTAATATAGTGATAAGGGCAGCTGATGAGGTGGTCTGAGATGGCTGATTGTTGGTCTGACTCGACGTTTGATTGACCATGTTCTATCACTCGGACATTTATTGGATGAGTGGTTTCACTTCCATAGGATTTGTCGCGATGATTTCTGTAGGCAAAACCTGCCATTGGCTTTCAGTATGGTGTAATAAGGTGCAAAAATACTGTACTTGATTCCAGTGTTTTTCCACCTCAGAAAGCGGCTGAAAGACTGGGCGGTCTTTCCTACATGCGGGAGGGACATTCGCCTGGGTGCTGGTTCGGGGCTGGTGGTGTTGCTGATTTTGTCGAGTAGCTTTGGGGAGTAGTGGTTGAACTGGAAATGTCATAACAAAGGTGCTGAATTTCTGCGTTAGGGCAAGGAAAGGAGAGATTTGAGGAGGAAAAGGTGAAGACAAAGCCGGGTTTGAGAACGGATACACCTTTAAACTCGCACACGGGGCATACCCCTGTAGATCAGCTGAAAACTTAGTTACTCCCTGTCTGTGTACTCGCACACGAGGGATACACCTGTAGATCAGCTGAAAACTTAGTTACTCCCTGTCTGTGTACTCGCATATGGGCATACACCTGTAGATCAGCTGTAAACCTAGTTACTCCCCGTCTGTTTACTCGCTGTTTTTAAATCAAATCTGAAGACGTGTCTCTTTGCTGAAGCATTTGAACTCTATGTGATATCTAGACCATCTTAGAGCCAGAGCGCCTTTGAACGGATTACGGATATTGGCGCTATACAAGTATTTGTATGTATGTATGTATATGGGGATACACCTGTAGATCAGCTGTAAACCTAGTTACTCCCTGTCTGTGTACTCGCATATGGGGTATACACCTGTTGTTATACGATATGCGATATTCATACAGCGCACATATCCAGGCAACTTGTGCTTGCTCAAGGCGCTGGTATTTTTCCCCTACATCATTGGATGTCAATCTCAACGGCACATCGTAGCTATCAATCTCAACTCGCTGGGGAGTATGCAACTCTTGCAACCACTAGGCACACCGAGTTATTGTGGCTTCCTCATCCTAACGAGGTACCCATTCACAGCTGGGTTGACTGGGACACATTGTCACAGTACTTTGTCCAAGTTCACTGCACGATGCTGTACCCGAAACTACGGCTTGTTCAGCTTGACCTGATCAAGTGAATACTAATGAATTGCGTGACCGTGTCACAACTGGTTGGTTCTACTATTGCGAAGGGGTGCACTTTTGTCATTGATTGTAAACATGTCCGAATATCCGAGACAAGGACGCCGTTTAACATTCTCTGCTCCCCTATTTAATGAAGATAACTCGACCTGCCGTTTGTGCCAATTGACCTCCCGGGTCATGCATATGTAGAGTAGCTCAGGGCAAGATGAACAAGCTGTAGATGTTTGCACGTATTCATGTGGCCAACATCTGGCCATATATCAACGGATTCGCGGGTTCTTTTAAGTGCACAGGGTTGTGTACTGTACACTAAGGGTTGTGACAACACGTGTAGATCTGCTGTAAACTTAGTTACTCACTGTCTGTTTACTCGCACGCGAGGGATACACGTGTAGATCTGCTGTAAACTTAGTTACTCACTGTCTGTTTACTCGCACGCGAGGGATACACGTGTAGATCTGCTGTAAACTTAGTTACTCACTGTCTGTTTACTCGCACGCGAGGGATACACGTGTAGATCTGCTGTAAACTTAGTTACTCACTGTCTGTTTACTCGCACGCGAGGGATACACGTGTAGATCTGCTGTAAACTTAGTTACTCACTGTCTGTTTACTCGCACGCGAGGGATACACGTGTAGATCTGCTGTAAACTTAGTTACTCACTGTCTGTTTACTCGCACGCGAGGGATACACGTGTAGATCTGCTGTAAACTTAGTTACTCACTGTCTGTTTACTCGCACGCGAGGGATACACGTGTAGATCTGCTGTAAACTTAGTTACTCACTGTCTGTTTACTCGCACGCGAGGGATACACGTGTAGATCTGCTGTAAACTTAGTTACTCACTGTCTGTTTACTCGCACGCGAGGGATACACGTGTAGATCTGCTGTAAACTTAGTTACTCACTGTCTGTTTACTCGCACGCGAGGGATACACGTGTAGATCTGCTGTAAACTCAGCCCAACATTATACATATGGTTTCCAATGATGTATTTCCTCCTTTTGATTTGACAATGTCCAAAGATATTGCAGCTGATTTTGGAAAAATTCCAGACTTCTGTTCGATTAAGATTATGAGCCTCAATATTTTTGTTCAAAACAGCCACTTGCAACAATGTATTTTGTGGCAGATAATTTGAAGGATAACGTTTGAAGCATCAATGTGTTATTACGCCTTTTCGGGAACTATTTATTTTTATTAAATCCCACCAGGCCCCCGAGACTATTTATTGGTCCGACCCTTTACTAGCTTGAGGTGATCGTCAGATGCTTTAATGCAAATTGAAAGGACGATCAGATCAGGCTTATTGTTTTAGTTGGAAAATACCTCCAAATCTATGTTGCCAGAGACATCTTAAGTGTGTATCTGTGTGTGATGCGGCAAAGTAGTAGTATTAGTGTACAGGAATAGTTCCAATCCGTTTACAATTAATGGTTATCTGGACAGACTAACAAGCTACCTGAATAATAACAGAAGTCGACGAAATGGTTGTGGGGTAACAAAGCCATTTTCTAAACACATGATAACCATGCATAGATGATTATCTAAAATTGTTTTATCCTTGTGAAGGGCCTTATTCTGTAAACGTATTACGGGGACAAACGGAGTACAGTGGTCAAAGTGGTGAGCATTTATGAATGAAGTAGTCCCTCCTATTTACTGATGATGAAATAAGCCACATGGACAAGTGGACCTTTTCATCTTTGGATAGCTTAGTTTAGTTTAAACATATTTTATTCACAATGTGAAAAGGATCGGGGACAAGTTCTTTCAACTTATAAAACCTCTCTCCAAAGATATTTACAATGACCAATTACATCACAAGCAATTATTAGAAACAGTGACAGAGAAAGATTGACAGTTTGGATCGATTAATGATATCTTCGTCATAGCCAGTTAAGGCACCTGGGGTGTATTTCTAGAAGATGCGATTAGTAGTGACCATTTCGTACCTTAACTGATATTCATATCAGGCCACTTCCTTTTTATTGCGATAGTGTCCATGTGTGCCCCTTTGTAGATTCAAGGTCATCTGTACACGGTTGTCTAACATCTCATAATAAATGATGTTGTTGATGTGGCTAATTGACACAACACTTCAGATAGAAATAGCAGATACCACCACTGGAACACCGTCTGTAAAGATATCGGCTTTCTCTCACCAGGCATGGGTAAGAGGCGTGACGGATCTGGTCTTCACAAAGTGTCCTCGGGTGGATAGAATATTACACAGTCGGAAACTAAAGATGAAGTTTCACTTTCTCAAGGACAGTGAGAGTCTGCTGAATACATCGATGACAGTGACGTCAAGTTGATAGTATCACTATCGAAGTTAGCAGCTAGACAGTTATCCAAAACATTATGCATCCTATTAAACGTTTCGCGTTTGCTTTCGACATTTCCTGATCTATATAATTGATCCTCTGTAAGGCCGAGAGTTTTTATGGGTGTTGTTGTCGGTACGTGTTGCTAATTATTTTGGTGTGGTTTCTATTTGTTTGTTCTGGCCTCTATTTGTCCATGTCCATTGTGTTTATCTATTAGTGCTATTCCCTATAAGTGAATCCCGCCTTTAGCTGTCTACTGTACATACACTATTTAACTGTTACGTGTTGGCTTCTAGTCAGCGCTAATTATTATAGGATATTTATATAGCGCACATATCCACGCAACTAGTGAGGTGAGGTTAGGTGAAATTGGGTTGAACGTCGTGCTTGAGAATATTTCGCTCATATGAAGACGTGCATGTGTATGTGTATGTGCTGCTGCTTGTAGTAGCCCAGACTTCAGCTGGTTTTATAGTGCTAGCCCACTGAGATACCATGCCGCAGTGGAGCATGAATACCCCACTCAGACACATTATACTGACATCGAGCTGACCAGTCCTTGTTATACTCATTACTGCCGAGCGCCAGACAGGGACCAAAAGTACCATATTTTAACGTATTTTGGTATGACGCGGTCGGGGATCGAACCCGCGACCTTCCGCTCTCCGGGCGGACGCTCTAACCACCACACCACGGAGGCGGTCCGACGCAACTAGTGCATGTTCAAGGCGCTGGCATATTTTCCCTCGATCATCGGATGTCAATCTCAACGGCACATCGTATTATCAATCTCAACTCGCTGGGGAGTATTCAACTCTTGCAGCCACTAGGCGCACCGAGTTATTGCGTCTTTCCCATCCTTACGAGGTACCCATTCACAGCTGGGTGGACTGGGACACATAGTCACAGCACTTTGTCCAACTTCACTGCACGTTGCTGTACCCGCAACTAGGTGTCTGTACGTATTCATGTGGCCACCATCTGGTCATATACCAACGGATTCTTGGGTTCTTTTAAGTGCAAAGTGTTGTGTACTGTACACTAATTAACTGGTCGTACTTGCTTCCAATTGTTCCATTGTTTAACCTGCATCTTTGTTGTCTTATTACTTTTGTTGTTATTACATGTACATATATATGCTATCTGTCTCATACCATTCATTCCCCCGATGAAGGAGTAAGGATATACCCCGAAACGTTATATTCCTCTTGATAAAGACTTGACATCCATAAAAACTCTCTTCCTTATGTGTATCTCTTCGACATGCCATTCAAAGACCTGGTCCTCTATACATTAATTGACTGCTCAAATTACAGACCAGTAGGTCTTAATAACAATGCTAAATTTTGCGATTAGAATCCAACACGATGCTGCTCTCTGGCGTTACATTATTACCCTGACGGAATTGTACTTTCAAAGCCGCTAATAAGCGCTTCGCGCGACCGTATAGTTCCGTACATCCGCTTCTCAGGTACCCAGGTCACAAAGTTTGGTGTGTCCACCGGGATTTGAACCCGGGCCTTTGGCGTGAGAGGCCAGCATGCTAACTGTTTATACAAAGGGATGGAAAAAAATGAGTATCATACTTTCAATCAGGTTATCAGGAAGGGCAACATACTGTGTTCTAATCAATTGATTTATTTGCTGTACTGTCCAATGGCAAAGAGATTATAGCAGCTTTTGATCAAAGCCTTTAAGGGACTCTGGCATTAAAGCATCTTACTTCCATTTCGTAGACTCTCCTACACCGCACATACTTCCAATCAGTAAACTCTCCTACCCCGCACATACTTCCATTCAGTAGACTTTCCTACCCCACACATACTTCCATTGTGTAGACTCTCCTACACCGCACATACTTCCAATCAGTAAACTCTCCTACCCCGCACATACTTCCATTCAGTAGACTCTCCTACCCCGCACATACTTCCATTGTGTAGACTCTCCTACACCGCACATACTTCCAATCAGTAAACTCTCCTACCCCGCACATACTTCCATTCAGTAGACTTTCCTACCCCGCACATACTTCCATTCAGTATTCTCTCCTACCCCGCACATACTTCCATTCAGTAGACTCTCCTACCCCGCACATACTTCCATTCAGTAGTCTTTCCTACCCTACACATACTTCCATTCAGTATTCTCTCCTACCCCGCACATACTTCCATTCAGTAGACTCTCCTACCCCGCACATACTTCCATTCAATAGACTCTCCTACCCCGCACATACTTCCATTCAGTATGTCTCTCCTACCCCGCACATACTTCCATTCAGTAGACTCTCCTACCCCGCACATACTTCCATTCAGTAGACTCTCCTACCCCGCACATACTTCCATTGTGTAGACTCTCCTACACCGCACATACTTCCAATCAGTAAACTCTCCTACCCCGCACATACTTCCATTCAGTAGACTCTCCTACCCCGGACATACTTCCATTCAGTATTCTCTCCTACCCCGCACATACTTCCATTCAGTAGTCTTTCCTACCCCGCACATACGTCCATTCAGTATTCTCTCCTACCCCGCACATACTTCCATTCAGTATTCTCTCCTACCCCGCACATACTTCCATTCAGTATTCTCTCCTACCCCACACATACATCCATTTCGTAGACTCTCCTAACCCGCACATACTTCCATTTTGTAGACTCTCCAACCCTGCACATACTTCCATTCAGTAGACTCTCTTACCCCGGACATACTTCCATTCAGTAGACTCTCCTACCCCGGACATACTTCCATTCAGTAGATTCGCCTACCCCGGACATACTACCATTCAGTAGACTCTCCTACCCCGGACATACTTCCATTCAGTAGACTCTCCTACCCCGCACATACTTCCATTCAGTAGACTCTCCTACCCTGCACATACGTCCATTCAGTAGACTCTCCTACCCCGGACATACTACCATTCAGTAGTCTCTCCTACCCCTGGACATACTACCATTCAGTAGACTCTCCTACCCTGCACATACGTCCATTCAGTAGACTCTCCTACCCCGCACATACTTCCATTGTGTAGACTCTCCTACACCGCACATACTTCCAATCAGTAAACTCTCCTACCCCGCACATACTTCCATTCAGTAGACTCTCCTACCCCGGACATACTTCCATTCAGTATTCTCTCCTACCCCGCACATACTTCCATTCAGTAGTCTTTCCTACCCCGCACATACGTCCATTCAGTATTCTCTCCTACCCCGCACATACTTCCATTCAGTATTCTCTCCTACCCCGCACATACTTCCATTCAGTATTCTCTCCTACCCCACACATACATCCATTTCGTAGACTCTCCTAACCCGCACATACTTCCATTTTGTAGACTCTCCAACCCTGCACATACTTCCATTCAGTAGACTCTCTTACCCCGGACATACTTCCATTCAGTAGACTCTCCTACCCCGGACATACTTCCATTCAGTAGATTCTGCCTACCCTGGACATACTACCATTCAGTAGACTCTCCTACTCCTGGACATACTTCCATTCAGTAGACTTCTCCTACCCTGCACATACTTCCATTCAGTAGACTCTCCTACTCCTGCACATACTTCCATTCAGTAGACTCTCCTACTCCTGCACATACTTCCATTCAGTATCTCTCCTACCCTGCACATACTTCCATTCAGTAGACTCTCCTACCCTGCACATACTTCCATTCAGTAGACTCTCCTACTCCCTGCACATACTTCCATTGTGTAGACTCTCCTACACCGCACATACTTCCCAATCAGTAAACTCTCCTACCCTGCACATATACTTCCATTCAGTAGACTCTCCTACCCTGGACATACTCTCCATTCAGTATTCTCTCCTACTCCTGCACATACTTCCATTCAGTAGTCTTTTTCCTACTACCCTGCACATACGTCCATTCAGTATTCTCCTACTCCTGCACATACTTTCCATTCAGTATTCTCTCCTACTCCTGCACATACTTCCATTCAGTATGCCCTCTCCTACCCCCACACATACATCCATTTCAGTAGACTCTCCTAACCTGCACATACTTCCATTTTGTAGACTTCTCTCCAACCCTGCACATACTTCCATTCAGTAGACTCTCTTACCCCTGACATACTTCCATTCAGTAGACTCTCCTACCCCTGACATACTTCCATTCAGTAGACTCTGCCTACCCCTGGACATACGTCTTATTCATTCAGTAGACTCTCCTACTCAGTGGACATACTTCTCCATTCAGTAGACTTCTCCTACCCTGCACATATATGTCCATTCAGTAGACTCTCCTACTCCTGCACATACTGTCCATTCAGTAGACTCTCCTACCCTGGACATACTTCCATTCAGTAGACTCTCCTACCCTGCACATACTATTTCCATTCAGTAGACTCTCCTACCCCTGCACATACGTCCATTCAGTAGACTCTCCTACCCCTGCACATACTTCCATTTTGTAGACTCTCCTACTCCTACACATACTTCCATTCAGTAAACTCTCTCCTACCCCTGCACATACTTCCATTCAGTAGACTCTCCTACCCCGCACATACTTCCATTCAGTATTCTCTCCTACTCCTGCACATACTTCCATTCAGTAGTCTTTTCCTACCCTGCACATACGTCCATTCAGTATTCTCCTACTACCCTGCACATACTTCCATTCAGTATTCTCCTACTCCTGCACATACTTCCCATTCAGTATTCTCCTACTCCCACACACATACATCCATTTTGTAGACTCTCCTAACCTGCACATACTTCCATTTTGTAGACTCTCCTCCAACCCTGCACATACTTCCATTCAGTAGACTCTCTTACCTCCCTGGACATACTTCCATTCAGTAGACTCTCCTACCCCTGGACATACTTCCATTCAGTAGATCTCTGCCTACCCTGACATACTACCATTCAGTAGACTCTCCTACCCCGGACATACTTCCATTCAGTAGACTCTCCTACCCCGGACATACTTCCATTCAGTAGACTCTCCTACCCTGCACATACGTCCATTCAGTAGACTCTCCTACCCCGGACATACTACCATTCAGTAGTCTCTCCTACTTCGCACATACTTCCATTTTGTAGACTCTCCTACTCCGCTCATACTTCCATTCAGTAGACTCTCCTACCCCGCACATACTTCCATTCAGTAGACTCTCCTACCCAGCACATACCTCCATTCAGCAGTCTCTCCTACCCCGCACATACTTCCATTCAGTAGAATCTCCTACCCCGCACATACTTCCATTCAGTAGACTCTCCTACCCCAATGATACTTCCATTCAGTAGACTCTCCTACCCCGCACATACGTCCATTCAGTAGACTCTCCTACCCCGCACATACTTCTATTCAGTAGACTCTCCTACCCCGCACATACTTCCATTCAGTAGACTCTCCTACCCCGGACATATTTCCATTCAGTAGACTCTCCTACCCTACACATACTTCTATTCAGTAGTCTCTCCTACTTTGCACATACTTCCATTTTGTAGACACTCCTACCCTACACATACTTACATTTAGTAGACTCTCTTACCCCACACATACTTCCATTTTCTAGACTCTCCTACACTACACATACGTCCATTTACTAGGCTCTCCTACCCCGCACATACTTCCATTCAGTAGACCCTCCTACCCCGCACATACTTCCATTTTCTAGACTCTCCTACCCCGCACATATTTCCATTCAGTAGTCTCTCCTTCTTCGCACATACTTCCTTTTTGTAGATTCTCCTACCCCGCACATACTCCCATTTTGTAGACCCTCCTTCCCCGCACATACTCCCATTTTGTAGACTCTCCTTTCCCGCACATACTTCCATTTTGTAGATTCTCCTACCCCGCACATACTTCCAATCAGTAGAGTCGCCTACCCTACACATACTTCCATTCAGTAGTCTCTCCTACTTCGCACATACTTCCATTTTGAAGACTCTCCTCCCCTACACATACTTCCATTTAGTAGACTCTCTTACCCCGCACATACTTCCATTCAGTAGACTCTCTTACCCTACACATACTGCCATTTTGTAGACTCACTTACACCGCACATACTTCCATTCAGTAGACTCTCTTACACCACACATACTTCCATTCAGTAGACTCGCCTACCCTACACATATTTCTATTCAGTAGTCTCTCCTACTTCGCACATACTTCCATTTTCTAGACTCTCCTACCCTACACATACTTACATTTAGTAGACTCTCTTACCCCACACATACTTCCATTTTGTAGACTCTCCTACCCTACACATACTTACATTTAGCAGGCTCTCCTACCCCGCACATACTTCCATTCAGTAGACTCTCCTACACCGCACATACTTCCATTTTCTAGACTCTCTTACCCCACACATACGTCCATTCAGTAGACTCTCCTACCCCGCACATACTTCCATTTTGTAGACTCTCCTACCCTACAAATCCGTCTGGTTAGTAGACTCTCCTACCCCGCACATACTCCCATGTTGTAGACTCTCCTACCCAGCACATACTCCCATGTTGTAGACTCTCCTACGCCGCACATACTTCCATTCAGTAGACTCTCCTACCCCGCACATACTTCCAATTTTGTAGATTTTCCTACCCCACACATACTTCCATTCAATACACTCTCCTACCCCGCATATACTTCCATTTTCTAGACTCTCCTACCCTACACATACTTCCATTTTCTAGACTCTCCTACCCCGCACATACTTCCATTCAGTAGACTCTCCTACCCCGCACATACTTCCATTCAATACACTCTCCTACCCCGCATATACTTCCATTTTCTAGACTCTCCTACCCTACACATACTTCCATTTTCTAGACTCTCCTACCCCTCACATACTTCCATTCAGTAGACTCTCCTACCCCGCACATACTTCCATTCAGTAGACTCTCCTACCTCGCACATACTTCCATTTTGTAGACTCTCCTACCCTACACATACGTCCATTCAGGAGACTCTCCTACTTCGCACATACTTCCTTCTTGTAGACTCTCCTACCCTACACATACGTCCATTCAGTAGACTGTCTTACCCCGCACATACATGTACTTCCAATCAGTAGACTCCTCTATCCTACACATACTTCCATTCAGTAGTCTCTCCTACCCTACACATACTTCCATATTCTAGACTCTCCTACCCCTCACATACTTCCATTCAGTAGACTCTCCTACCCCTCACATACTTCCATTCAGTAGACTCTCCTACCCCGGACATACTTCCATTCAGTAGATTCGCCTACCCCGGACATACAACCATTCAGTAGACTCTCCTACCCCGGACATACTTCCATTCAGTAGACTCTCCTACCCCGGACATACTTCCATTCAGTAGACTCTCCTACCCTGCACATACGTCCATTCAGTAGACTCTCCTACCCCGGACATACTACCATTCAGTAGTCTCTCCTACTTCGCACATACTTCCATTTTGTAGACTCTCTTACCCTACACATACTTCCATTCAGTAGACTCTCCTACCTCGGACATACTTCCATTGAGTAGACTCTCCTACCCTGCACATACTTCTATTCAGTAGACTCTCCTACCCCGCACATACTTCCATTCAGTAGACTGTCTTACCCCGCACATACTTCCATTCAGTAGACTCTCCTACCCCGCACATACTTACATTCAGTAGTCTCTCCTACCCCGCACATACGTCCATTCAGTAGACTCTCCTACCCCGCACATACTTCCATTTTGTAGATTCTCCTACCCCGCACATACTTCCATTCAGTAGTCTCTTCTACCCCGCACATACGTCCATTCAGTAGACTCTCCTACCCCGCACTTACTTCCATTTTGTAGACTCTCCTACCCTACACATACGTCCATTCAGGAGACTCTCCTACTTCGCACATACTTCCTTCTTGTAGACTCTCCTACCCTACACAAACGTCCATTCAGTAGACTGTCTTACCCCGCACATACATGTACTTCCAATCAGTAGACTCCTCTACCCTACACATACTTCCATTCAGTAGTCTCTCCTACCCTACACATACTTCCATTTTCTAGACTCTCCTACCCCTCACATACTTCCACTCAGTAGACTCTCCTACCCCGCACATACTTCCATTTTGTAGACTCTCCTACCCTACACATACTTCCATTTTCTAGACTCTCCTACCACTCACATACTTCCATTCAGTAGACTCTCCTACCCCGCACATACTTCCATTCAATACACTCTCCTAACCCGCATATACTTCCATTTTCTAGACTCTCCTACCCTACACATACGTCCATTCAGGAGACTCTCCTACCTAGCACATACTTCCATTTTGTAGACTCTCCTACCCCGCACATACTTCCATTTTGTAGACTATCCTACCCTACACATACTTACATTTAGTAGACTCTCCTACCCTACATATGCTACCATTGTGTAGACTCTCCTACCAAGCACATACTTCCATTTTGTAGACTCTCCTACCCCGCACATACTTCCATTTTCTAGACTCTCCTACTTTGCACATACTTACATTTAGTAAACTCTCTTACCCCGCACATACTTCCATTCACTAGACTCTCTTACCCTAAACATACTTCCTTTTTGTAGACTCTCCTACACCGTACATACTTCCATTCAGTAGACTCTCCTACCCCGCACATACTTCCATTTTCTAGACTCTCCTACCCTACAAATCCGTCTGGTTAGTAGACTCTCCTACTTCGCACATACTTCCATGTTGTAGACTCTCCTACCCCGCACATACTCCCATGTTGTAGACTCTCCTACCCCGCACATACTCCCATTTTGTAGACTCTCCTACCCCGCACATACTTCCATTCAGTAGACTCTCCTACCCCACACATACTTCCATTTTGTAGATTCTCCTACCCCGCACATACTTCCATTTTCTAGACTCTCCTACCCCGCACATACTTCCATTCAGTAGACTCTCCTACTTCGCACATACCTCCATTCAGTAGTCTCTCCTACTTCGCACATACTTCCTTTTTGTAAACTCTCCTACCCTACACATACGTCCATTCAGTAGACTCTCTTACCCCGCACATACTTCCATTCAGTAGACTCGCCTACCCTACACATACTTCCATTCAGTATTCTCTCCTACTTCGCACATACTTCCATTTTGTAGACTCTCCAACCCTACACATACTTACATTTAGTAGACTCTCTTACCCCGCACATACTTCCATTCAGTAGACTCTCTTACCCTGCACATACTGCCATTTTGTAGACTCTCTTACACCGCACATACTTCCATTCAGTAGACTCTCTTACACCGCACATACTTCCATTCAGTAGACTCGCCTACCCTACACATACTTCTATTCAGTAGTCTCTCCTACTTCGCACATACTTCCATTTTCTAGACTCTCCTACCCTACACATACTTACATTTAGTAGACTCTCTTACCCCACACATACTTCCATTTTGTAGACTCTCCTACCCTACACATACTTCCATTTAGCAGGCTCTCCTACCCCGCACATACGTCCATTCAGTAGACTCTCCTACCCCGCACATACTTCCATTCAGTAGACTCTCCCACCGTACAAATCCGTCTGGTTAGTAGACTCTCCTACCCCGCACATACTCCCATGTTGTAGACTCTCCTACCCCGCACATACTCCCATTTTGTAGACTCTCCTACCCCGCACATACTTCCATTCAGTAGACTCTCCTACCCTACACATACTTCCATTTTGTAGATTCTCCTACCCTACACATACTTCCATTCAGTAGACTCTCCTATCCCGCATATACTTCCATTTTCTAGACTCTCCTACCCTACACATACTTCCATTTTCTAGACTCTCCTACCCCTCACATACTTCCATTCAGTAGACTCTCCTACCCCGCACATACTTCTATTCAGTAGACTCTCCTACCCCGCACATACTTCCATTTTGTAGACTCTCCTACCCTGCACATACTTACATTTAGGAGACTCTCCTCTCCTACCTAGCACATACTTCCATTTTGTAGACTCTCCTACCCTACACATCCTTACATTTAGTAGACTCTCCTACCCTACATATGCTACCATTGTGTAGACTCTCCTACCCAGCACATACTTCCATTTTGTAGACTCTCCTCCCCCGCTCATTCTTCCATTTTCTAGACTCTCCTACCCCGCACATACCTCCATTCAGTAGACTCTCTTACCCTACACATACTTCCTTTTTGTAGACTCTCCTACACCGCACATACTTCCATTTTGTAGACTCTCGGAGCGGTGGGGTAGCCTAGTGTTTAAAGCGTTGGCTCGTCACGCCGAAGACCCGGGTTCGATTCCCCACATGGGCACAATGTGTTAAGCCCATTTCTGGTGTCCCCCGCCGTGATATTGCTGGAATATTGCTAAAAGCGGCGTAAAACTAAACTCAGTCAGTCAGTCTGTTGTAGACTCTCTTACCCCGCAAATACGTCAATTCAGTAGACTCTCCTACCTCGCACATACTTCCATTTTGTAGACTCTCCTACCCTACACATACTTACATTTAGTAGACTCTCTTACCCCGCACATACTTCCATTTTGTAGACTCTCCTACTTCGCACATACTTCCTTCTTGTAGACTCTCCTACCCTACACATACGTCCATTCAGTAGACTGTCTTACCCCGCACATACATGTACTTCCATTCAGTAGACTCGTCTACCCTACACATACTTCCATTCAGTAGTCTCTCCTACCCCGCACATACTTCCATTCAGTAGATTCACCTACCCCGTACATACTTCCATTTTCTAGACTCTCCTACCCTAAACATACTTCCATTTTCTAGACTCTCCTACCCCTCACATACTTCCATTCAGTAGACTCTCCTACCCCGCACATACTTCCATTTTGTAGACTCTCCTACCCCGCACATACTTCCATTTTGGAGACTCTCCTACCCTACACATACGTCCATTCAGGAGACTCTCCTACCCAGCACATACTTCCATTTTGTAGACTCTCCTACCCCGCACATATTTCCATTCAGTAGACTCTCCTACCCCGCACATACTTCCATTTTGTAGATTCTCCTACCCCGCACATACTTCCATTCAGTAGACTCTCCTACCCTACACATACGTCCATTCAGTAGACTCTCTTACCCCACACATACTTCCATTCAGTAGACTCGCCTACCCTACACACACTTCCATTCAGTAGACTCTCCTACTTCGCACATACTTCCATTTTGTAGACTCTCCTACCCTACACATACTTACATTTAGTAGACTCTCTTACCTCGCACATACTTCCATTCAGTAGACGCTCTTACCCCGCACATACTTCCATTTTGTAGACTCTCTTACTTCGCACATACTTCCATTTTGTAGACTCTCTTACTTCGCACATACTTCCTTCTTGTAGACTCTCCTACCCTACACATTCGTCCATTCAGTAGACTCTCTTACCCCGCACATACTTCCATTCAGTAGTCTCTCCTTCTTCGCACATACTTCCATTTTGTAGACTCTCCTACCCTACACATACTTCCATTTTCTAGACTCTCCTACCCCTCACATACTTCCATTCTGTAGACTCTCCTACCCCGGACATACTTCCATTCAGTAGACTCTCCTCCCCCGCACATACTTCCATTTTGGAGACTCTCCTACCCTACACATACGTCCATTCAGGAGACTCTCCTACCCCGGACATACTTCCATTTTGTAGATTCTCCTACCCCGCACATACTTCCATTGAGTAGACTCTCCTATCCCGCACATACTTCCATTCAGTAGTCTCTCCTACTTCGCAGATACTTCCTTTTTGTAAACTCTCCTACCCTACACATACGTCCATTCAGTAGACTCTCTTACCCCGCACATACATGTACTTCCATTCAGTAGACTCGTCTACCCTACACATACTTCCATTTAGTAGTCTCTCCTTCTTCGCACATACTTCCATTTTGTAGACTCTCCTACCCTACACATACTTGTATTTAGTAGACGCGATTACCCCGCACATACTTCCATTCAGTAGACACTCTTACCCCGGACATACTTCCATTTTGTAGACTCTCCTCCCCCGCACATACTTCCATTTTGTAGACTCTCCTACCCTACACATACTTACATTTAGTAGAGTCTCTTACCCCGCACATACTTCGATTCAGTAGACTCTCTTACCCCGCACATACTTCCTTTTTGTAGACTCTCCTACCCTACACATACTTCCTTTTAGTAGACTCTCCTACCCTACGCATACTTCCATTCAGTAGACTCTCCTACCCCGCACATACTTCCATTTTCTAGACTCTCCTACCCCGCACATACTTCCATTTTGTAGACTCTCCTACCCTACACATACTTCACTAAGTAGACTCTCATATATTCCCCTATACCTTATACATGTCCTTATTGTAGATGTCCCTCAAAGTTACACATGTCCTCACTGCAGGCTTTCATTCTCTGTAGACATTTCCACACTGAAGCCCAATCAGCCAATATATTGGTGCAGTAGCCTGAGTATCTAGTTGTAGGAGGCCTCTGTTGTTGATGTGAGATGATCTAGTTGTAGGAGGCCTCTGTTATTCATGTGAGATGATCTAGTTGTAGGATGTCTCTGCTATTCATGTGAGATGATCTAGTTGTAGGAGGCCTCTGTTATTGATGTGAGATTATCTAGTTGTAGGAACCTCTGTTATTGATGTGAGATTATCTAGTTGTAGGATGTTTCTGTTATTGATGTGAGATGATCTAGTTGTAGGAGGCCTCTGTTATTGATGTGAGATGATCTAGTTGTAGGAGGCCTCTGTTATTATGTTGATGTTGATGATCTAGTTGTAGGAGGCCTCTGTAGTTGTAGGAGGCCTTGATTGTGAGATGATCTAGTTGTAGGAGGCCTCTGTTATTTATGTAGTTGTAGGAGGCCTCTGCTATTGATGTGAGATGTGAGATGATCTAGTTGTAGGATGTCTCTGTTATTGATGTGATATGATCTAGTTGTAGGAGGCCTCTGTTGTTGATGTGAGATGATCTAGTTGTAGGAGGCCTCTGTTGTTGATGTGAGATGACCAAGTTGTAGGAGGCGTCTCTTATTGATGTGGGATGACCTAGTTGTAGGAGGCCTCTGTTGTTGATGTGAGATGACCTAGTTGTAGGAGGCCTCTGTTATTGATGTGAGATGACCTAGTTGTAGGAGGCCTCTCTTATTGATGTGGGATGACCTAGTTGTAGGAGGCCTCTGTTGTTGATGTGAGATGACCTAGTTGTAGGAGGCCTCTGTTATTGATGTGAGATGACCTAGTTGTAGGAGGCCTCTGTTATTGATGTGAGATGACCTAGTTGTAGGAGGCCTCTGTTATTGATGTGAGATGACCTAGTTGTAGGAGGCCTCTGTTATTGATGTGAGATGATCTAGTTGTAGGAGGCCTCTGTTATTGATGTGAGATGACCTAGTTGTAGGAGGCCTCTGTTATTGATGTGAGATGATCTAGTTGTAGGAGGCCTCTTATTTATGTGAGATGATCTAGTTGTAGGATGTCTCTGTTATTGATGTGATATGATCTAGGTGCAGGAGGCCTCTGTTATTGATGTGAGATGACCTAGTTGTAGGAGGCCTCTGTTATTTATTTGATATGCCCGTGAGGGACGAATCGCATTATTATCTCGGTGTCCTTATTTCAGTAGCAACCGGAAACAGCTAATCTAAAATAGTACCTATATAACAAGCGTCCAAGTGAGTATAAGCTTAAACAATTACGGTGTGCAAAGCATTCCTCGGTCAGAAATTAATGTAAATTCCCCCCGGTTGTAGCCGCCATGTGTAACTGATATGAGCTGCGTGTGTATCATCAGTGCAGTCGCTTTGTTGTAATTATATGTACCGCTGTGGAGGGCTTATTGGAATAAACATCAGGATGACGGCGGAAGTACGAGTTTCAAGCCTGTTATCCAAACATTCCTCTTTGTATCCCGAGCCGATAGGTACCACAACATCTCGTTCTTAAGTCCATTGTACGCGAACTGTACATTTAGTACCTGAACGCGCTGTGTCTGTGCGTCAGTTTATGTGAGTACTTCCCTCCACATGTATGTAAGTATTGCTGTAAGCACTTTTCGCCATGTCAGCGGGACTTGGCACCTGTAATGACATCCAAGGCTCACCGGATTCTGACACAACACACAACGACACCAACATTCTCACACAACGACACCAACATTCTCACACGACACCAACATTCTCACACAACGACACCAACTTCACACACGACACCAACAATCTCACACGACACCAACATTCTCACACAACAACAACATTCTCACACAACGACACCAACATTCAGGGACACCAACATTCTCACACAACAACACCAACATTCTCACACAACGACACCAACATTCTCACACAACGACACCAACATTCTCACACAACGACACCAATATTCTCACACAACGACACCAACTTCTCACACGACACCAACATTCTCACACAACACCAACATTCTCACACAACGACACCAACTTCTCACACAACACCAACTTCTCACACAACGACACCAACAAAACAAAAACACGAGTTGCACGAATTTGCCAGAAGCATGACATATTCAAGGTCACTATACAAGACCAGACAGCTAGACGCTTATCATTTCAACTCAATGCTGTCTTAAGGTGTGCCGAAGTTAAAAACACCTAACATTACCGTTCTGGAACGGATGCCATAACCTTCTTTGAAACAGTTACCTTTCCATGCAATATACTTTTATTCGCTCTCATAACACTGATTCTGTTTGCTGTTTGTGTGTCAATACAACTTTTGCCTTTGAGTATACAGTATCTTTAATCTTCCACCAGTATTCTAACGTGGTACATTTTCTCGGACACTGCCCACAATTACAATGTATTCCTGATGTTCATAGTTGATACAACTCGTGCTAACCGCGATTCCCATGTCACAAGATGAGGGCGCCGATGTTAAAAATTTCAGCCATGTTACAAGAAAATATCATTCATGTTGCAAATATTTCTCCATGTCACAAGAAGAAATCACCAGTGTTACAACTTTTCAGCTATGTCACCAGAAGATATTGCATGTGTTACAACAATGGATTAAGAAGAGGGTACCAGCTATATCACCAGAAGATATTGCATGTGTTACAACAATGGTTTAAGAAGAGGGTACCAGCTATGTCACCAGAAGATATTGCATGTGTTACAACAATGGTTTAAGAAAAGGGTACCAGCTATGTCACCAGAAGATATTGCTTATGTTACAACAATGGTTTAAGAAGAGGGTACCAGCCATGTCACCAGAAGATATTGCTTATGTTACAACAATGGTTTAAGAAGAGGGTACCAGCCATGTCACCAGAAGATATTGCTTATGTTACAACAATGGTTTAAGAAGAGGGTACCAGCTATGTCACCAGAAGATATTACTTATGTTACAACAATGGTTTAAGAAGAGGGTACCAGCTATGTCACCAGAAGATATTACTGGTGTTACAACAATGGTTTAAGAAGAGGGTACCAGCTATGTCACCAGAAGATATTACTTGTGTTACAACAATGGTTTAAGAAGAGGGTACCAGCTATGTCACCAGAAGATATTGCTTATGTTACAACAATGGTTTAAGAAGAGGGTACCAGCTATATCACCAGAAGATATTACTTGTGTTACAACAATGGTTTAAGAAGAGGGTACCAGCTATGTCACCAGAAGATATTATTTGTGTTACAACAATGGTTTAAGAAGAGGGTACCAGCTATGTCACCAGAAGATATTACTTATGTTACAACAATGGTTTAAGAAGAGGGTACCAGCTATGTCACCAGAAGATATTACTTGTGTTACAACAATGTTTTAAGAAGAGGGTACGAGCTATGTCACCAGAAGATATTACTTATGTTACAACAACGTTTTAAGAAGAAGATCCCAGCTATATCACCAGAAGATATTACTTATGTTACAACAATGGTTTAAGAAGAGGGTACCAGCTATATCACCAGAAGATATTACTTGTGTTACAACAATGGTTTAAGAAGAGGGTACCAGCTATGTCACCAGAAGATATTATTTGTGTTACAACAATGGTTTAAGAAGAGGGTACCAGCTATGTCACCAGAAGATATTACTTATGTTACAACAATGGTTTAAGAAGAGGGTACCAGCTATGTCACCAGAAGATATTACTTGTGTTACAACAATGTTTTAAGAAGAGGGTACGAGCTATGTCACCAGAAGATATTACTTATGTTACAACAACGTTTTAAGAAGAAGATCCCAGCTATATCACCAGAAGATATTGCTTATGTTACAACAATGGTTTAAGAAGAGGGTACCAGCTTTATCACCAGAAGATATTACTTATGTTACAACAATGGTTTAAGAAGAGGGTACCAGCTTTATCACCAGAAGATATTGCTTATGTTACAACAATGTTTTAAGAAGAGGGTACCAGCTATGTCACCAGAAGATATTACTTATGTTACAACAATGGTTTAAGAAGAGGGTACCAGCTTTATCACCAGAAGATATTACTTATGTTACAACAATGGTTTAAGAAGAGGGTACCAGCTATATCACCAGAAGATATTGCTTATGTTACAACAATGGTTTAAGAAGAGGGTACCAGCTATATCACCAGAAGATATTGCTTATGTTACAACAATGGTTTAAGAAGAGGGTACCAGCTTTATCACCAGAAGATATTACTTATGTTACAACAATGGTTTAAGAAGAGGGTACCAGCTTTATCACCAGAAGATATTGCTTATGTTACAACAATGGTTTAAGAAGAGGGTACCAGCTATGTCACCAGAAGATATTACTTATGTTACAACAATGGTTTAAGAAGAGGGTACCAGCTATGTCAACAGAAGATATTGCTTATGTTACAACAATGGTTCAAGAAGAGGGTACCAGCTATGTCACCAGAAGATATTGCTTGTGTTACAACAATGGTTTAAGAAGAGGGTACCAGCTATATCACCAGAAGATATTACTTATGTTACAACAATGTTTTAAGAAGAAAATCCCAGCTATATCACCAAAAGATATTGCTTATGTTGCAACACTGTTTTAAGAAGAGGGTACCAGCTATATCACCAGAAGATATTGCTTATGTTACAACAATGTCTTAAGAATAGGGTACTAGCTATATCAACAGAAGATATTACTTATGTTACAACAATGTTTTAAGAAGAGGGTACCAGCTATATCACCAGAAGATATTACTTATGTTACAACAATGTTTTAAGAAGAAAATCCCAGCTATATCACCAGAAGATATTGCTTATGTTGCAACAATGTTTTAAGAAGAAGATTCCAGCTATATCACCAGAAGATATTGTTTATGTTGCAACAATGTTTTAAGAAGAGGGTACCAGCTATATATTCAGAAGATATTACTTATGTTACAACAATGTTTTAAGAAGAAAATCCCAGCTATATCACCAGAAGATATTGTTTATGTTGCAACAATGTTTTAAGAAGAGGGTACCAGCTATATCACCAGAAGATATTGCTTATGTTACAACAATGGTTTAAGAATAGCTTACCAGCTATATCAACAGAAGATATTACTTGTGTTACAACAATGTTTTAAGAAGAGGGTACCAGCTATATCACCAGAAGATATTACTTATGTTACAACAATGGTTTAAGAAGAGGGTACCAGCTATATCACCAGAAGATATTACTTATGTTACAACAATGTTTTAAGAAGAAAATCCCAGCTATATCACCAGAAGATATTGCTTATGTTGCAACACTGTTTTAAGAAGAGGGTACCAGCTATATCACCAGAAGATATTGCTTATGTTACAACAATGTCTTAAGAATAGGGTACCAGCTATATCAACAGAAGATATTACTTATGTTACAACAATGTTTTAAGAAGAAAATCCCAGCTATATCACCACAAGATATTGCTTATGTTACAACAATGTTTTAAGAAGAGGGTACCAGCTATATCACCAGAAGATATTGCTTATGTTGCAACACTGTTTTAAGAAGAGGGTACCAGCTATATCACCAGAAGATATTGCTTATGTTACAACAATGTCTTAAGAATAGGGTACTAGCTATATCAACAGAAGATATTACTTATGTTACAACAATGTTTTAAGAAGAGGGTACCAGCTATATCACCAGAAGATATTACTTATGTTACAACAATGTTTTAAGAAGAAAATCCCAGCTATATCACCAGAAGATATTGCTTATGTTGCAACAATGTTTTAAGAAGAAGATTCCAGCTATATCACCAGAAGATATTGTTTATGTTGCAACAATGTTTTAAGAAGAGGGTACCAGCTATATATTCAGAAGATATTACTTATGTTACAACAATGTTTTAAGAAGAAAATCCCAGCTATATCACCAGAAGATATTGTTTATGTTGCAAACCATGTTTTAAGAAGAGGGTACCAGCTATATCACCAGAAGATATTGCTTATGTTACAACAATGTCTTAAGAATAGGGTACCAGCTATATCACCAGAAGATATTACCTATGTTACAACAATGTTTTTAAGAAGAGGGTACCAGCTATATCACCAGAAGATATTACTTATGTTACAACAATGTTTTAAGAAGAAAATCCCAGCTATATCACCAGAAGATATTGCTTATGTTGCAACAATGTTTTAAGAAGAAGATTCCAGCTATATCACCAGAAGATATTGTTTATGTTACAACAATGTTTTAAGAAGAGGGTACCAGCTATATATTCAGAAGATATTACTTATGTTACAACAATGTTTTAAGAAGAAAATCCCAGCTATATCACCAGAAGATATTGTTTATGTTGCAACCATGTTTTAAGAAGAGGGTACCAGCTATATCACCAGAAGATATTACTTATGTTACAACAATGTTTTAAGAAGAAAATCCCAGCTATATCACCAGAAGATATTGCTTATGTTGCAACAATGTTTTAAGAAGAAGATTCCCAGCTATATCACCAGAAGATATTTGTTTATGTTGCAACAATGTTTTAAGAAGAGGGTACCAGCTATATATTCAGAAGATATTACTTATGTTACAACAATGTTTTAAGAAGAAAATCCCAGCTATATCACCAGAAGATATTGTTTATGTTGCAACAATGTTTTAAGAAGAGGGTACCAGCTATATCACCAGAAGATATTGCTTATGTTACAACAATGGTTTAAGAATAGCTTACCAGCTATATCAACAGAAGATATTACTTATGTTACAACAATGTTTTAAGAAGAGGGTACCAGCTATATCACCAGAAGATATTACTTATGTTACAACAATGGTTTAAGAAGAGGGTACCAGCTATATCACCAGAAGATATTACTTATGTTACAACAATGTTTTAAGAAGAAAATCCCAGCTATATCACCAGAAGATATTGCTTATGTTACAACAATGTTTTAAGAAGAGGGTACCAGCTATATCACCAGAAGATATTGCTTATGTTACAACAATGGTTTAAGAATAGGGTACCAGCTATATCAACAGAAGATATTACTTATGTTACAACAATGTTTTAAGAAGAAAATCCCAGCTATATCACCACAAGATATTGCTTATGTTACAACAATGTTTTAAGAAGAGGGTACCAGCTATATCACCAGAAGATATTGCTTATGTTGCAACACTGTTTTAAGAAGAGGGTACCAGCTATATCACCAGAAGATATTGCTTATGTTACAACAATGTCTTAAGAATAGGGTACCAGCTATATCAACAGAAGATATTACTTATGTTACAACAATGTTTTAAGAAGAGGGTACCAGCTATATCACCAGAAGATATTACTTATGTTACAACAATGTTTTAAGAAGAAAATCCCAGCTATATCACCAGAAGATATTGCTTATGTTGCAACAATGTTTTAAGAAGAAGATTCCAGCTATATCACCAGAAGATATTGTTTATGTTGCAACAATGTTTTAAGAAGAGGGTACCAGCTATATATTCAGAAGATATTACTTATGTTACAACAATGTTTTAAGAAGAAAATCCCAGCTATATCACCAGAAGATATTGTTTATGTTGCAACCATGTTTTAAGAAGAGGGTACCAGCTATATCACCAGAAGATATTGCTTATGTTACAACAATGTCTTAAGAATAGGGTACCAGCTATATCACCAGAAGATATTACCTATGTTACAACAATGTTTTAAGAAGAGGGTACCAGCTATATCACCAGAAGATATTACTTATGTTACAACAATGTTTTAAGAAGAAAATCCCAGCTATATCACCAGAAGATATTGCTTATGTTGCAACAATGTTTTAAGAAGAAGATTCCAGCTATATCACCAGAAGATATTGTTTATGTTACAACAATGTTTTAAGAAGAGGGTACCAGCTATATATTCAGAAGATATTACTTATGTTACAACAATGTTTTAAGAAGAAAATCCCAGCTATATCACCAGAAGATATTGTTTATGTTGCAACCATGTTTTTTAAGAAGAGGGTACCAGCTATATCACCAGAAGATATTGCTTATGTTGCAACAATGGTTTAAGAATAGCTTACCAGCTATATCAACAGAAGATATTACTTGTGTTACAACAATGTTTTAAGAAGAGGGTACCAGCTATATCACCAGAAGATATTACTTATGTTACAACAATGGTTTAAGAAGAGGGTACCAGCTATATCACCAGAAGATATTACTTATGTTACAACAATGGTTTAAGAAGAGGGTACCAGCTATATCAACAGAAGATATTGCTTATGTTACAACAATGTTTTAAGGAGAGGGTACCAGCTATATCACCACAAGATATTGCTTATGTTACAACAATGCTTTAAGAAGAGGGTACCAGCTATATCACCAGAAGATATTGCTTATGTTGCAACAATGTTTTAAGAAGAGGGTACCAGCTATGTCACCAGAAGATATTACTTATGTTACAACAACGTTTTAAGAAGAAGATCCCAGCTATATCACCAGAAGATATTACTTATGTTACAACAATGGTTTAAGAAGAGGGTACCAGCTATGTCACCAGAAGATATTACTTGTGTTACAACAATGGTTTAAGAAGAGGGTACCAGCTATGTCACCAGAACATATTACTTATGTTACAACAACGTTTTAAGAAGAAAATCCCAGCTATATCACCAGAAGATATTACTTATGTTACAACAATGGTTTAAGAAGAAGGTACCAGCTATATCACCAGAAGATATTACTTATGTTACAACAATGGTTTAAGAAGAGGGTACCAGCTATGTCACCAGAAGATATTACTTGTGTTACAACAATGGTTTAAGAAGAGGGTACCAGCTTTATCACAAGAAGATATTACTTATGTTACAACAATGGTTTAAGAAGAGGGTACAAGCTTTATCACCAGAAGATATTGCTTATGTTACAACAATGTTTTAAGAAGAGGGTACCAGCTATGTCACCAGAAGATATTACTTATGTTACAACAATGGTTTAAGAAGAGGGTACCAGCCATGTCACCAGAAGATATTACTTGTGTTACAACAATGGTTTAAGAAGAGGGTACCAGCTATGTCACTAGAAGATATTACTTATGTTACAACAATGGTTTAAGAAGAGGGTACCAGCTATGTCACCAGAAGATATTGCTTATGTTACAACAATGGTTTAAGAAGAGGGTAGCAGCTATATCACCAGAAGATATTGCTTATGTTACAACAATGGTTTAAGAAGAGGGTACCAGCTATGTCACCAGAAGATATTGCATGTGTTACAACAATGGTTTAAGAAGAGGGTACCAGCTATGTCACCAGAAGATATTGCTTATGTTACAACAATGGTTTAAGAAGAGGGTACCAGCCATGTCACCAGAAGATATTGCTTATGTTACATCAATGGTTTAAGAAGAGGGTACCAGCCATGTCACCAGAAGATATTGCTTATGTTACAACAATGGTTTAAGAAGAGGGTACCAGCTATGTCACCAGAAGATATTACTTGTGTTACAACAATGGTTTAAGAAGAGGGTACCAGCTATGTCACCAGAACATATTACTTATGTTACAACAACGTTTTAAGAAGAAAATCCCAGCTATATCACCAGAAGATATTACTTATGTTACAACAATGGTTTAAGAAGAAGGTACCAGCTATATCACCAGAAGATATTACTTATGTTACAACAATGGTTTAAGAAGAGGGTACCAGCTATGTCACCAGAAGATATTACTTGTGTTACAACAATGGTTTAAGAAGAGGGTACCAGCTTTATCACAAGAAGATATTACTTATGTTACAACAATGGTTTAAGAAGAGGGTACAAGCTTTATCACCAGAAGATATTGCTTATGTTACAACAATGTTTTAAGAAGAGGGTACCAGCTATGTCACCAGAAGATATTACTTATGTTACAACAATGGTTTAAGAAGAGGGTACCAGCCATGTCACCAGAAGATATTACTTGTGTTACAACAATGGTTTAAGAAGAGGGTACCAGCTATGTCACTAGAAGATATTACTTATGTTACAACAATGGTTTAAGAAGAGGGTACCAGCTATGTCACCAGAAGATATTGCTTATGTTACAACAATGGTTTAAGAAGAGGGTAGCAGCTATATCACCAGAAGATATTGCTTATGTTACAACAATGGTTTAAGAAGAGGGTACCAGCTATGTCACCAGAAGATATTGCATGTGTTACAACAATGGTTTAAGAAGAGGGTACCAGCTATGTCACCAGAAGATATTGCTTATGTTACAACAATGGTTTAAGAAGAGGGTACCAGCCATGTCACCAGAAGATATTGCTTATGTTACATCAATGGTTTAAGAAGAGGGTACCAGCCATGTCACCAGAAGATATTGCTTATGTTACAACAATGGTTTAAGAAGAGGGTACCAGCTATGTCACCAGAAGATATTACTTATGTTACAACAATGGTTTAAGAAGAGGGTACCAGCTATGTCACCAGAAGATATTACTGGTGTTACAACAATGGTTTAAGAAGAGGGTACCAGCTATGTCACCAGAAGATATTACTTGTGTTACAACAATGGTTTAAGAAGAGGGTACCAGCTATGTCACCAGAAGATATTGCTTATGTTACAACAATGGTTTAAGAAGAGGGTACCAGCTATATCACCAGAAGATATTACTTGTGTTACAACAATGGTTTAAGAAGAGGGTACCAGCTATGTCACCAGAAGATATTATTTGTGTTACAACAATGGTTTAAGAAGAGGGTACCAGCTATGTCACCAGAAGATATTACTTATGTTACAACAATGGTTTAAGAAGAGGGTACCAGCTATGTCACCAGAAGATATTACTTGTGTTACAACAATGTTTTAAGAAGAGGGTACCAGCTATGTCACCAGAAGATATTACTTATGTTACAACAACGTTTTAAGAAGAAGATCCCAGCTATATCACCAGAAGATATTACTTATGTTACAACAATGGTTTAAGAAGAGGGTACCAGCTATATCACCAGTATATATTGCTTATGTTACAACAATGGTTTAAGAAGAGGGTACCAGCTTTATCACCAGAAGATATTACTTATGTTACAACAATGGTTTAAGAAGAGGGTACCAGCTTTATCACCAGAAGATATTGCTTATGTTACAACAATGTTTTAAGAAGAGGGTACCAGCTATGTCACCAGAAGATATTACTTATGTTACAACAATGGTTTAAGAAGAGGGTACCAGCCATGTCACCAGAAGATATTACTTGTGATACAACAATGGTTTAAGAAGAGGGTACCAGCTATGTCACTAGAAGATATTACTTATGTTACAACAATGGTTTAAGAAGAGGGTACCAGCTATGTCACCAGAAGATATTGCTTATGTTACAACAATGGTTTAAGAAGAGGGTAGCAGCTATATCACCAGAAGATATTGCTTATGTTACAACAATGGTTTAAGAAGAGGGTACCAGCTTTATCACCAGAAGATATTACTTATGTTACAACAATGGTTTAAGAAGAGGGTACCAGCTATATCACCAGAAGATTTTGCTTATGTTACAACAATGGTTTAAGAAGAGGGTACCAGCTATATCACCAGTATATATTGCTTATGTTACAACAATGGTTTAAGAAGAGGGTACCAGCTTTATCACCAGAAGATATTACTTATGTTACAACAATGGTTTAAGAAGAGGGTACCAGCTTTATCACCAGAAGATATTGCTTATGTTACAACAATGTCTTAAGAATAGGGTACTAGCTATATCAACAGAAGATATTACTTATGTTACAACAATGTTTTAAGAAGAAAATCCCAGCTATATCACCAGAAGATATTGCTTATGTTACAACAATGTTTTAAGAAGATCCCAGCTATATCACCAGCTATATCACCAGAAGATATTACTTATGTTACAACAATGTTTTAAGAAGAAAATCCCAGCTATATCACCAGAAGATATTGTTTATGTTGCAACAATGTTTTAAGAAGAGGGTACCAGCTATATATTCAGAAGATATTACTTATGTTACAACAATGTTTTAAGAAGAAAATCCCAGCTATATCACCAGAAGATATTGTTTATGTTGCAACCATGTTTTAAGAAGAGGGTACCAGCTATATCACCAGAAGATATTGCTTATGTTACAACAATGGTTTAAGAATAGCTTACCAGCTATATCAACAGAAGATATTACTTGTGTTACAACAATGTTTTAAGAAGAGGGTACCAGCTATATCACCAGAAGATATTACTTATGTTACAACAATGGTTTAAGAAGAGGGTACCAGCTATATCACCAGAAGATATTACTTATGTTACAACAATGTTTTAAGAAGAAAATCCCAGCTATATCACCAGAAGATATTGCTTATGTTGCAACACTGTTTTAAGAAGAGGGTACCAGCTATATCACCAGAAGATATTGCTTATGTTACAACAATGTCTTAAGAATAGGGTACCAGCTATATCAACAGAAGATATTACTTATGTTACAACAATGTTTTAAGAAGAAAATCCCAGCTATATCACCACAAGATATTGCTTATGTTACAACAATGTTTTAAGAAGAGGGTACCAGCTATATCACCAGAAGATATTACTTATGTTGCAACACTGTTTTAAGAAGAGGGTACCAGCTATATCACCAGAAGATATTGCTTATGTTACAACAATGTCTTAAGAATAGGGTACTAGCTATATCAACAGAAGATATTACTTATGTTACAACAATGTTTTAAGAAGAGGGTACCAGCTATATCACCAGAAGATATTACTTATGTTACAACAATGTTTTAAGAAGAAAATCCCAGCTATATCACCAGAAGATATTGCTTATGTTGCAACAATGTTTTAAGAAGAAGATTCCAGCTATATCACCAGAAGATATTGTTTATGTTGCAACAATGTTTTAAGAAGAGGGTACCAGCTATATTCAGAAGATATTACTTATGTTACAACAATGTTTTAAGAAGAAAATCCCAGCTATATCACCAGAAGATATTGTTTATGTTGCAACCATGTTTTAAGAAGAGGGTACCAGCTATATCACCAGAAGATATTGCTTATGTTACAACAATGGTTTAAGAATAGCTTACCAGCTATATCAACAGAAGATATTACTTGTGTTACAACAATGTTTTAAGAAGAGGGTACCAGCTATATCACCAGAAGATATTACTTATGTTACAACAATGGTTTAAGAAGAGGGTACCAGCTATATCACCAGAAGATATTACTTATGTTACAACAATGTTTTAAGAAGAAAATCCCAGCTATATCACCAGAAGATATTGCTTATGTTGCAACACTGTTTTAAGAAGAGGGTACCAGCTATATCACCAGAAGATATTGCTTATGTTACAACAATGTCTTAAGAATAGGGTACCAGCTATATCACCAGAAGATATTACTTATGTTACAACAATGTTTTAAGAAGAGGGTACCAGCTATATCACCAGAAGATATTACTTATGTTACAACAATGTTTTAAGAAGAAAATCCCAGCTATATCACCAGAAGATATTGCTTATGTTGCAACAATGTTTTAAGAAGAAGATTCCAGCTATATCACCAGAAGATATTGTTTATGTTGCAACAATGTTTTAAGAAGAGGGTACCAGCTATATATTCAGAAGATATTACTTATGTTACAACAATGTTTTAAGAAGAAAATCCCAGCTATATCACCAGAAGATATTGTTTATGTTGCAACCATGTTTTAAGAAGAGGGTACCAGCTATATCACCAGAAGATATTGCTTATGTTACAACAATGGTTTAAGAATAGCTTACCAGCTATATCAACAGAAGATATTACTTGTGTTACAACAATGTTTTAAGAAGAGGGTACCAGCTATATCACCAGAAGATATTACTTATGTTACAACAATGGTTTAAGAAGAGGGTACCAGCTATATCACCAGAAGATATTACTTATGTTACAACAATGGTTTAAGAAGAGGGTACCAGCTATATCACCAGAAGATATTGCTTATGTTACAACAATGTTTTAAGGAGAGGGTACCAGCTATATCACCACAAGATATTGCTTATGTTACAACAATGTTTTAAGAAGAGGGTACCAGCTATATCACCAGAAGATATTGCTTATGTTGCAACAATGTTTTAAGAAGAGGGTACCAGCTATGTCACCAGAAGATATTACTTATGTTACAACAACGTTTTAAGAAGAAGATCCCAGCTATATCACCAGAAGATATTACTTATGTTACAACAATGGTTTAAGAAGAGGGTACCAGCTATGTCACCAGAAGATATTACTTGTGTTACAACAATGGTTTAAGAAGAGGGTACCAGCTATGTCACCAGAAGATATTACTTATGTTACAACAACGTTTTAAGAAGAAGATCCCAGCTATATCACCAGAAGATATTACTTATGTTACAACAATGGTTTAAGAAGAAGGTACCAGCTATATCACCAGAAGATATTGCTTATGTTACAACAATGGTTTAAGAAGAGGGTACCAGCTATATCACCAGAAGATATTACTTATGTTACAACAATGGTTTAAGAAGAGGGTACAAGCTTTATCACCAGAAGATATTGCTTATGTTACAACAATGTTTTAAGAAGAGGGTACCAGCTATGTCACCAGAAGATATTACTTATGTTACAACAATGGTTTAAGAAGAGGGTACCAGCCATGTCACCAGAAGATATTACTTGTGTTACAACAATGGTTTAAGAAGAGGGTACCAGCTATGTCACTAGAAGATATTACTTATGTTACAACAATGGTTTAAGAAGAGGGTAGCAGCTATATCACCTGAAGATATTGCTTATGTTACAACAATGGTTTAAGAAGAGGGTACCAGCTATATCACCAGAAGATATTGCTTATGTTACAACAATGGTTTAAGAAGAGGGTACCAGCTTTATCACCAGAAGATATTACTTATGTTACAACAATGGTTTAAGAAGAGGGTACCAGCTATATCACCAGAAGATTTTGCTTATGTTACAACAATGGTTTAAGAAGAGGGTACCAGCTATATCACCAGTATATATTGCTTATGTTACAACAATGGTTTAAGAAGAGGGTACCAGCTTTATCACCAGAAGATATTACTTATGTTACAACAATGTTTTAAGAAGAGGGTACCAGCTTTATCACCAGAAGATATTGCTTATGTTACAACAATGGTTTAAGAAGAGGGTACCAGCTATGTCAACAGAAGATATTACTTATGTTACAACAATGGTTTAAGAAGAGGGTACCAGCTATGTCACCAGAAGATATTGCTTGTGTTACAACAATGGTTTAAGAAGAGGGTACCAGCTATATCACCAGAAGATATTACTTATGTTACAACAATGTTTTAAGAAGAAAATCCCAGCTATATCACCAGAAGATATTGCTTATGTTGCAACACTGTTTTAAGAAGAGGGTACCAGCTATATCACCAGAAGATATTGCTTATGTTACAACAATGTCTTAAGAATAGGGTACCAGCTATATCAACAGAAGATATTACTTATGTTACAACAATGTTTTAAGAAGAGGGTACCAGCTATATCACCAGAAGATATTACTTATGTTACAACAATGTTTTAAGAAGAAAATCCCAGCTATATCACCAGAAGATATTGCTTATGTTGCAACAATGTTTTAAGAAGAAGATTCCAGCTATATCACCAGAAGATATTGTTTATGTTGCAACAATGTTTTAAGAAGAGGGTACCAGCTATATCACCAGAAGATATTACTTATGTTACAACAATGTTTTAAGAAGAAAATCCCAGCTATATCACCAGAAGATATTGTTTATGTTGCAACCATGTTTTAAGAAGAGGGTACCAGCTATATCACCAGAAGATATTGCTTATGTTACAACAATGGTTTAAGAATAGCTTACCAGCTATATCAACAGAAGATATTACTTGTGTTACAACAATGTTTTAAGAAGAGGGTACCAGCTATATCACCAGAAGATATTACTTATGTTACAACAATGGTTTAAGAAGAGGGTACCAGCTATATCACCAGAAGATATTACTTATGTTACAACAATGTTTTAAGAAGGAAATCCCAGCTATATCACCAGAAGATATTGCTTATGTTGCAACACTGTTTTAAGAAGAGGGTACCAGCTATATCACCAGAAGATATTGCTTATGTTACAACAATGTCTTAAGAATAGGGTACCAGCTATATCAACAGAAGATATTACTTATGTTACAACAATGTTTTAAGAAGAGGGTACCAGCTATATCACCAGAAGATATTACTTATGTTACAACAATGTTTTAAGAAGAAAATCCCAGCTATATCACCAGAAGATATTGCTTATGTTGCAACAATGTTTTAAGAAGAAGATTCCAGCTATATCACCAGAAGATATTGTTTATGTTGCAACAATGTTTTAAGAAGAGGGTACCAGCTATATCACCAGAAGATATTACTTATGTTACAACAATGTTTTAAGAAGAAAATCCCAGCTATATCACCAGAAGATATTGTTTATGTTGCAACCATGTTTTAAGAAGAGGGTACCAGCTATATCACCAGAAGATATTGCTTATGTTACAACAATGGTTTAAGAATAGCTTACCAGCTATATCAACAGAAGATATTACTTGTGTTACAACAATGTTTTAAGAAAGAACCAGAAGATATTACTTATGTTACCAGCTATATCACCAGAAGATATTGCTTATGTTACAACAATGTTTTAAGAAGAGGGTACCAGCTATATCACCACAAGATATTGCTTATGTTGCAACAATGTTTTAAGGAGAGGGTACCAGCTATATCACCACAAGATATTGCTTATGTTGCAACAATGTTTTAAGAAGAGGGTAGCAGCTATATCAACAGAAGCTATTACTTGTGTTACAACAATGTTTTAAGAAGAGGGTACCAGCTATATCACCAGAAGATATTACTTGTGTTACAACAATGGTTTAAGAAGAGGGTACCAGCTATATCACAAGAAGATATTACTTGTGTTACAACAATGGTTTAAGAACAGGCTACCAGCTATATCACCAAAAGATATTACTTATGTTACAACAATGGTTTAAGAAGAGGGTACCAGCTTTATCACCAGAAGATATTACTTGTGTTACAACAATGTTTTACGAAGAGGGTATCAGCTATATCACCAGAAGATATTACTTGTGTTACAACAATGTTTTAAGAAGAGGGTACCAGCTTTATCACCTGAAGATATTACTTATGTTACAACAATGGTTTAAGAAGAGGGTACCAGCTATATTACCAGAAGATATTACTTATGTTACAACAATGTTTTAAGAAGAAGATCCCAGCTATATCACCAGAAGATATTGCTTATGTTACAACAATGGTTTAAGAAGAGGGTACCAGCTATATCACCAGAAGATATTACTTGTGTTACAACCATGTTTTGAGAAGAAGATCCCAGCTAAATCACCAGAAGATATTGCTCATGTTACAACAATGTCTTAAGAAGAAGATCCCTGCTATATCACCAGAAGATACTGCTTATGTTACAACAACGTTTTAAGAAGAGGGTACCAGCTATATTACCAGAAGATATTACTTATGTTACAACAATGTTTTAAGAAGAGGGTACCAGCTATATCACCAGAAGATATTGTTTATGTTACAACAATGGTTTAAGAAGAGGGTACCAGCTTTATCACCAGAAGATATTACTTATGTTACAACAATGTTTTAAGAAGAAGATACCAGCTATATCACCAGAAGATATTACTTATGTTGCAACACTGTTTTAAGAAGAGGGTAGCAGCTATATCACCAGAAGATATTGCTTATGTTGCAACACTGTTTTAAGAAGAGGGTACCAGCTATATCACCAGAAGATATTACTTATGTTACAACAATGTTTTAAGAACAGGGTACCAGCTATATCAACAGAAGATATTACTTATGTTACAGCAATGGTTTAAGAAGAGGGTACCAGCTATATCACCAGAAGATATTACTTGTGTTACAACAATGTTTTAAGAAGAGGGTACCAGCTATATCACCAGAAGATATTACTTATGTTGCAACACTGTTTTAAGAAGAGGGTACCAGCTATATCACCAGAAGATATTGCTTATGTTGCAACACTGTTTTAAGAAGAGGGTAGCAGCTATATCACCAGAAGATATTACTTATGTTACAACAATGTTTTAAGAACAGGGTACCAGCTATATCACCAGAAGATATTACTTATGTTACAACAATGGTTTAAGAAGAGGGTACCAGCTATATCACCGGAGGATATTACTTGTGTTACAACAATGTTTTAAGAAGAGGGTACCAGCTATATCACCAGAAGATATTACTTGTGTTACAACAATGGTTTAAGAAGAGGGTACCAGCTTTATCACCAGAAGATATTACTTATGTTGCAACACTGTTTTAAGAAGAGGGTAGCACCTATATCACCAGAAGATATTGCTTATGTTGCAACACTGTTTTAAGAAGAGGGTACCAGCTATATCACCAGAAGATATTACTTATGTTACAACAATGTTTTAAGAACAGGGTACCAGCTATATCAACAGAAGATATTACTTATGTTACAGCAATGGTTTAAGAAGAGGGTACCAGCTATATCACCAGAAGATATTACTTGTGTTACAACAATGTTTTAAGAAGAGGGTACCAGCTATATCACCAGAAGATATTACTTATGTTGCAACACTGTTTTAAGAAGAGGGTACCAGCTATATCACCAGAAGATATTGCTTATGTTGCAACACTGTTTTAAGAAGAGGGTAGCAGCTATATCACCAGAAGATATTACTTATGTTACAACAATGTTTTAAGAACAGGGTACCAGCTATATCAACAGAAGATATTACTTATGTTACAACAATGGTTTAAGAAGAGGGTACCAGCTATATCACCGGAGGATATTACTTGTGTTACAACAATGTTTTAAGAAGAGGGTACCAGCTATATCACCAGAAGATATTACTTGTGTTACAACAATGGTTTAAGAAGAGGGTACCAGCTTTATCACCAGAAGATATTACTTATGTTACAACAATGGTTTAAGAAGAGGGTACCAGCTATATCACCACAAGATATTACTTAGGTTACAACAGTGTTTTAAGAAGAAGATCCCAGCTTTATCACCAGAAGATATTGCTTATGTTACAACAATGGTTTAAGAAGAGGATACCAGCTATATCACCACAAGATATTACTTGTGTTACAACAATGTTTTAAGAAGAGGGTACCAGCTATATCACCAGAAGATATTGCTTATGTTACAACAATGTTTTAAGAATAGGGTAACAGCTATATCACCAGAAGATATTACTTGTGTTACAACAATGTTTTAAGAAGAGGGTACCAGCTATATCACCAGAAGATATTACTTATGTTACAACAATGTTTTAAGAATAGGGTACCAGCTATATCACCAGAAGATATTACTTATGTTACAACAATGTTTTATTAAGAAAATCCCAGCTATATCACCAGAAGATATTGCTTATGTTGCAACAACGTTTTAAGAAGAAGATCCCAGCTATATCACCAGAAGATATTACTTGTGTTACAACAATGTTTTAAGAAGAGGGTACCAGCTATATCACCAGAAGATATTACTTATGTTACAACAATGTTTTAGGAAGAAAATCCCAGCTATATCACCAGAAGATATTGCTTATGTTACAACACTGTTTTAAGAAGAGGGTACCAGCTATATCACCAGAAGATATTGATTATGTTACAACAATGTTTTAAGAATAGGCTACCAGCTATATCAACAGAAGATATTACTTGTGTTACAACAATGTTTTAAGAAGAGGGTACCAGCTATATCACCAGAAGATATTACTTATGTTACAACAATGGTTTAAGAAGAGGGTACCAGCTATATCACCAGAAGATATTGCTTATGTTGCAACAACGTTTTAAGAAGAGGGTACCAGCTATATCACCAGAAGATATTACTTATGTTACAACAATGTTTTAAGAAGAAAATCCCAGCTATATCACCAGAAGATATTGCTTATGTTGCAACAATGTTTTAAGAAGAAGATTCCAGCTATATCACCAGAAGATATTGTTTATGTTGCAACAATGTTTTAAGAAGAGGGTACCAGCTATATCACCAGAAGATATTACTTATGTTACAACAATGTTTTAAGAAGAAAATCCCAGCTATATCACCAGAAGATATTGTTTATGTTGCAACCATGTTTTAAGAAGAGGGTACCAGCTATATCACCAGAAGATATTGCTTATGTTACAACAATGGTTTAAGAATAGCTTACCAGCTATATCACCAGAAGATATTACTTATGTTACAACAATGGTTTAAGAAGAGGGTACCAGCTATATCACCACAAGATATTGCTTATGTTGCAACAATGTTTTAAGGAGAGGGTACCAGCTATATCACCACAAGATATTGCTTATGTTGCAACAATGTTTTAAGAAGAGGGTAGCAGCTATATCAACAGAAGCTATTACTTGTGTTACAACAATGTTTTAAGAAGAGGGTACCAGCTATATCACCAGAAGATATTACTTATGTTACAACAATGGTTTAAGAAGAGGGTACCAGCTATATCACCAGAAGATATTACTTGTGTTACAACAATGGTTTAAGAACAGGCTACCAGCTATATCACCAAAAGATATTACTTATGTTACAACAATGGTTTAAGAAGAGGGTACCAGCTTTATCACCAGAAGATATTACTTGTGTTACAACAATGTTTTACGAAGAGGGTATCAGCTATATCACCAGAAGATATTACTTGTGTTACAACAATGTTTTAAGAAGAGGGTACCAGCTTTATCACCTGAAGATATTACTTATGTTACAACAATGGTTTAAGAAGAGGGTACCAGCTATATTACCAGAAGATATTACTTATGTTACAACAATGTTTTAAGAAGAAGATCCCAGCTATATCACCAGAAGATATTGCTTATGTTACAACAATGGTTTAAGAAGAGGGTACCAGCTATATCACCAGAAGATATTACTTGTGTTACAACCATGTTTTGAGAAGAAGATCCCAGCTAAATCACCAGAAGATATTGCTCATGTTACAACAATGTCTTAAGAAGAAGATCCCTGCTATATCACCAGAAGATTGCTTATGTTACAACAACGTTTTAAGAAGAGGGTACCAGCTATATACCAGAAGATATTACTTATGTTACAACAATGTTTTAAGAAGAGGGTACCAGCTATATCACCAGAAGATATTGTTTATGTTACAACAATGGTTTTAAGAAGAGGGTACCAGCTTTATCACCAGAAGATATTACTTATGTTACAACAATGTTTTAAGAAGAAGATACCAGCTATATCACCAGAAGATATTACTTATGTTGCAACACTGTTTTAAGAAGAGGGTAGCAGCTATATCACCAGAAGATATTGCTTATGTTGCAACACTGTTTTAAGAAGAGGGTACCAGCTATATCACCAGAAGATATTACTTATGTTACAACAATGTTTTAAGAACAGGGTACCAGCTATATCAACAGAAGATATTACTTATGTTACAGCAATGGTTTAAGAAGAGGGTACCAGCTATATCACCAGAAGATATTACTTGTGTTACAACAATGTTTTAAGAAGAGGGTACCAGCTATATCACCAGAAGATATTACTTATGTTGCAACACTGTTTTAAGAAGAGGGTACCAGCTATATCACCAGAAGATATTGCTTATGTTGCAACACTGTTTTAAGAAGAGGGTAGCAGCTATATCACCAGAAGATATTACTTATGTTACAACAATGTTTTAAGAACAGGGTACCAGCTATATCAACAGAAGATATTACTTATGTTACAACAATGGTTTAAGAAGAGGGTACCAGCTATATCACCGGAGGATATTACTTGTGTTACAACAATGTTTTAAGAAGAGGGTACCAGCTATATCACCAGAAGATATTACTTGTGTTACAACAATGGTTTAAGAAGAGGGTACCAGCTTTATCACCAGAAGATATTACTTATGTTACAACAATGGTTTAAGAAGAGGGTACCAGCTATATCACCACAAGATATTACTTAGGTTACAACAGTGTTTTTAAGAAGAAGATCCCAGCTTTATCACCAGAAGATATTGCTTATGTTACAACAATGGTTTAAGAAGAGGATACCAGCTATATCACCACAAGATATTACTTGTGTTACAACAATGTTTTAAGAAGAGGGTACCAGCTATATCACCAGAAGATATTGCTTATGTTACAACAATGTTTTAAGAATAGGGTAACAGCTATATCACCAGAAGATATTACTTGTGTTACAACAATGTTTTAAGAAGAGGGTACCAGCTATATCACCAGAAGATATTACTTATGTTACAACAATGTTTTAAGAATAGGGTACCAGCTATATCACCAGAAGATATTACTTATGTTACAACAATGTTTTATTAAGAAAATCCCAGCTATATCACCAGAAGATATTGCTTATGTTGCAACAACGTTTTAAGAAGAAGATCCCAGCTATATCACCAGAAGATATGACTTGTGTTACAACAATGTTTTAAGAAGAGGGTACCAGCTATATCACCAGAAGATATTACTTATGTTACAACAATGTTTTAGGAAGAAAATCCCAGCTATATCACCAGAAGATATTGCTTATGTTACAACACTGTTTTAAGAAGAGGGTACCAGCTATATCACCAGAAGATATTGATTATGTTACAACAATGTTTTAAGAATAGGCTACCAGCTATATCAACAGAAGATATTACTTGTGTTACAACAATGTTTTAAGAAGAGGGTACCAGCTATATCACCAGAAGATATTACTTATGTTACAACAATGGTTTAAGAAGAGGGTACCAGCTATATCACCAGAAGATATTGCTTATGTTGCAACAACGTTTTAAGAAGAGGGTACCAGCTATATCACCAGAAGATATTGCTTATGTTACAACAATGTTTTAAGAAGAGGGTAACAGCTATATCACCAGAAGCTATTACTTGTGTTACAACAATGGTTTAAGAAGAGGGTACCAGCTATATCACCAGAAGATATTACTTATGTTACAGCAATGGTTTAAGAAGAGGGTACCAGCTATATCACCAGAAGATATTGCTTATGTTACAACAATGTTTTAAGAAAAAGATCCCAGCTATATCACCAGAAGATATTACTTATGTTACAACAATGGTTGAAGAAGAGGGTACCAGCTATATCACCAGAAGATATTACTTATGTTACAACAATGGTTTAAGAAGAGGGTACCAGCTATATCACCAGAAGATATTACTTGTGTTACAACAATGGTTTAAGAAGAGGGTACCAGCTATATCACCAGAAGATATTACTTATGTTACAACAATAGTTTAAGAAGAGGGTACCAGCTATATCACCAGAAGATATTGCTTATGTTGCAACAATGTTTTAAGAAGAGGGTACCAGCTATATCACCAGAAGATATTGCTTGTGTTACAACAATGTTTTAAGAAGAGGGTAGCAGCTATATCACCAGAAGATATTACTTGTGTTACAACAATGTTTTAAGAAGATGATCCCAGCCATGTTGCAGCTGATCACCAATGTAACGGCAGCAAGTTGTGACAACCTATCACCCATGACTCCCTTTGTTACTCACCCTAGACGAAATTAGCAGTGCGCGGACTGGACTGTTTCATATCAGTGGAGCCGAGACTTCGGTAGCGCAATAACAGCTACAACAATAGTTGTTTACCAAATATCATGCATACACACTAAATCACATTATGGCATGTCGATGGGCAAGTCCTCAACAGACCTTTTGTCCTGAATCATTAGTGAACCGAAATTGAACAAATTGTTTAGCTTAACGGTAGTCACAACCAATTGCATAAGAGATAAACCATCTGCTGACTTGCATGGCTATTCCCCAGCCAACACGACATGACCCCACGGGGGCTGCCCTGGCGGCACACCTTCCCTGAAAGAAGCTGTATGTGAATGCCCCTCAACCTGCTGATGTTTGAATTATGCCATTACAACATTGTATCGTTTCTTGTCATCGATCTGAGAGATGACTGCGCCCTGTACAGAGAGGTTGTCTCCAAGGTTATCAGCAATGCATGCTTCATGTATTCTCCACTGTCATCCCTACTGCATCAGTGTCACATCTAAATAATGAAGTTCATCAGCAACATGAGTGGTAAATACATTACCAAATTGGAGGAAAGATCTGTCTCAGTTGTTTCTCCGATTCTGTGGAACTCATTATCTCATCGGAACCTCCACAAACTCTGACATTTTCCGTTCTTCTCTGAAAACTTATCTCTTCAGAGAAGGCAACATTAACGATGGACAACGTTAACGCACCACGCCGGTGAACACCTTACTTACTTGAACGTCAGGTGCTGCATACATTTATAATGCTACGTCAGATGCCGAGTTAGATTTAACTAGAATATTTCAAAACGTATGTAAGTTGCTTGTTGCAATTGGATATGTCCCGTCGTCGTGTTAGGATCTGTCTTCACTGCATGGAATCCTAAATATACTACTCACACTTTGCGAAGGATCACAAAAATCCACAACTTTACTTAAACGTAGATTAATAATTTGAAATTGTTTCCATTTAAAACTGGATAAATAATAATATTGAAACCCCACTTTAGGCAAACAGTCACTTTAATCTAACCTTATGCACTTGAGGGTATGAGTAACCATAAAAATGGTTTCTATGGCACCAATCAACCATTATGCAAATCATGGAACGAGTCATTGACAAGTAGACAACACCTGCCAATATGGGTTCCACAAGATGAAATGACACACTGAAATCTAAGATCATGCTTACAATAAGCTAAGATATTTAAACCAAATTTGACCCCCACATCATAGTTTTCTGGTGAATCCATGATATGATCCTTAGCAAAGTGTGAATAGTATAGTAAGCGTCGATGATTACCCTCACTCGGGGCTTATCACCTACAGTGTGTTGATTCTCCATGTTACAAGTAAAATACTATCTACAAGTAAGATGAATTGACTTGAACACGTTTTAGTGTATTTTGATTTCGACAATGTTTCGGCACATGACTAAAATTAACCACAAGAACAAGCCACTTTAATACATGTTAAAGTTGATGGACGTCTTGCTGTAGTAAAACAAGGACGCACTTCCTGTCGTTTTCTTGGAGCTGTGTGCTCCCTTCAAACACAGTAGGGACTTTCTCGAGCATGGCGATCCTGCCTTCACTCCTGACACCGCGGTACTGGTGGTTCACGTCAGTGAGACAACGCCATGAGACAGCCCAGACAAGCGCCAACTAACAGCACATAAGAACCACCACGACATAAGAAAGTTTAAAGTACAATAAATCAGTGAGGAGCTGATAAAACACGACTACAGTTGTCTTGGTGGGTGACGTTTTGGCGCTGTACAAAGCAGCAGGCCGTCTTCCGGCACTGGGGCAGTGTTGACAGCAGGCTGTAATTGCCCACAGCGTGTGATATGTGCAGCTATAGTTTTATATCCCGCCCGTGGTGTGTAATCATGGTCTTGTCGCCTATTTATATGCGCATCGTGACTTAACCTCGTCAACACTCTCGTCAACTCTCGTCTGACGACGTTGTTCGGCGATATTCGCGCTACAGAGACGCTTACTCCGATCAATGCTTGCATTCAGAACGCGGTATTCAGCCTTCGTATTCAGCATTGAGCAAGCATGAACACTGCTCCGGTATCTGACAAACGCTGCAGCCTTCATTTTCTAACTATATAACTGCCACACACACCTTTCACACGGGTACCGGTGTCTAGCTATAGCTGTCACACACACCCTCACACGGTTACCGGTGTCTAGCTATAGCTGCCACACACACACACTTCACACAGGTACCGGTGTCTAGCTATAGCTGCAACACACACCCTTCACACGGGTACCGGTGTGTAGCTATATCTGCCACACTTACCCTTCACACGGGTACCGGTGTCTAGCTATAGCTGCCACACACACCCTTCACACAGATACCGGTGTCTAGCTGTAGCTGCCACAGACACCCTTCACACGGGTACCGGTGTCTAGCTATAGCTGCCACACACACCCTTCACACAGACACCGGTGTCTAGCTATAGCTGCCACACACACCCTCCACACAGATACCGGTGTCTAGCTATAGCTGCCACACACACCCTTCACACAGATACCGGTGTCTAGCTATAGCTGCCACACACACCCTTCACACGGGTACCGGTGTCTAGCTATAGCTGCCACACACACCCTTCACACAGATACCGGTGTCTAGCTATAGCTGCCACACACACCCTCCACACAGATACCGGTGTCTAGCTATAGCTGCCACACACACCCTTCACACAGGTACCGGTGTCTAGCTATAGCTGCCACACACACCCTTCACACAGGTACCGGTGTCTAGCTATAGCTGCCACACACACCCTTCACACAGATACCGGTGTCTAGCTATAGCTGCCACACACACCCTTCACACGGGTACCGGTGTCTAGCTATAGCTGCCAATACACACACCCTTCACACAGGTACCGGTGTCTAGCTATAGCTGCCACACACACCCTTCACACGGGTACCGGTGTCTAGCTATAGCTGCCACACACACCCTTCACACAGGTACCGGTGTCTAGCTATAGCTGCAACACACACCCCTCCACACGGATACCGGTGTCTAGCTATAGCTGCCACACACCCTTCACACAGATACCGGTGTCTAGCTATGGCTGCCACACACACCCTTCACACGGGTACCGGTGTCTAGCTATAGCTGCCACACACACCCTTCACACAGATACCGGTGTCTAGCTATAGCTGCCACACACACCCTTCACACAGATACCGGTGTCTAGCTATAGCTGCCACACACACCCTTCACACAGGTACCGGTGTTCAGCCATAGCTGCCACACACACCCTTCACACGCGGGTACCGGTGTCTAGCTATAGCCACACACACATAGGTACCGGTGTCTAGCCCTCCACACAGATACACCTCCGGTTGTCTAGCTATAGCTGCCACACTTACCCTTCACACGGTACCGGTGTCTAGCTATAGCTGCAACACACACCCTTCGCGATCGGTACCGGTGTGTAGCTATATCTGCCACACTTACCCTTCATACGGTACCGTGTGTAGCTATAGCTGCCACACACACCCTTCACACAGATACCGGTGTCTAGCTGTAGCTGCCACAGACACCCTTCACACGGGTACCGGTGTCTAGCTATAGCTGCCACACACACCCTTCACACAGATACCGGTGTCTAGCTATAGCTGCCACACACACACACTTCACACAGGTACCGGTGTCTAACTATAGCTGCCACACACACCCTTCACACAGATACCGGTGTCTAGCTATAGCTGCCACACACACCCTTCACACAGATACCGGTGTCTAGCTATAGCTGCCACACACACCTTCACATCGGTACCGGTGTCTAGCTATAGCTGCCACACACACCCTCACACAGATACCGGTGTCTAGCTATAGCTGCCACACACACCCTCACACAGATACCGGTGTCTAGCTATAGCTGCCACACACACCCTTCACACAGGTACCGTGTCTAGCTATGGCTGCCACACACACCCTTCACACGGGTACCGGTGTCTAGCTATAGCTGCCACACACACCCTTCACACAGATACCGGTGTCTAGCTATAGCTGCCACACACACCCTTCACACAGGTACCGGTGTCTAGCTATAGCTGCCACACACACCCTTCACACGGGTACCGGTGTCTAGCTATAGCTGCCACACACACCCTCCACACAGGTACCGGTGTCTAGCTATAGCTGCCACACACACCCTTCACACAGGTACCGGTGTCTAGCTATAGCTGCAACACACACCCTTCACACGGGTACCGGTGTCTAGCTATAGCTGCCACACTTACCCTTCACACGGGTACCAGTGTGTAGCTATAGCTGCAACACACACCCTTCACACGGGTACCGGTGTCTAGCTATAGCTGCCACACTTACCCTTCACACAGATACCGGTGTCTAGCTATGGCTGCCACACACACCCTTCACACAGGTACCGGTGTCTAGCTATAGCTGCCACACACACCCTTCACACGGGTACCGGTGTCTAGCTATAGCTGCCACACACACCCTTCACACAGATACCGGTGTCTAGCTATAGCTGCCACACACACCCTTCACACGGGTACCGGTGTCTAGCTGTAGCTGCCACACACACCCTTCACACGGGTACCGGTGTCTAGCTATAGCTGCCACACACACCCTCCACACAGATACCGGTGTCTAGCTATAGCTGCCACACTTACCCTTCACACGGGTACCGGTGTCTAGCTATAGCTGCAACACACACCCTTCACACGGGTACCGGTGTGTAGCTATATCTGCCACACTTACCCTTCACACGGGTACCGGTATGTAGCTATAGCTGCCACACACACGCTTCACACAGATACCGGTGTCTAGCTGTAGCTGCCACAGACACCCTTCACACGGGTACCGGTGTCTAGCTATAGCTGCCACACACACCCTTCACACAGATACCGGTGTCTAGCTATAGCTGCCACACACACACACTTCACACAGGTACCGGTGTCTAACTATAGCTGCCACACACACACCCTTCACACAGATACCGATTGTCTAGCTATAGCTGCCACACACCCTTCACACAGATACACGGTGTACCGGCTGTGCCTGCTGCAACACACCCTTCACACGATTGGTGTAGCTATATCTGCCACACTTACCTTTCACACGGGTACCGGTGTCTAGCTGTAGCTGCCACAGACACCCTTCACACGGGTACCGGTGTCTAGCTATAGCTGCCACACACACCCTTCACACAGATACCGGTGTCTAGCTATAGCTGCCACACACACCCTTCACACGGGTACCGGTGTGTAGCTATAGCTGCCACACACACCCTCCACACAGATACCGGTGTCTAACTGTAGCTGCAACACACACCCTTCACACGGGTACCGGTGTCTAGCTATAGCTGCCACACTTACCCTTCACACAGATACCGGTGTCTAGCTATGGCTGCCACACACACCCTTTACACGGGTACCGGTGTCTAGCTATAGCTGCCACACACACCCTTTACACAGATACCGGTGTCTGGCTATAGCTGCCACACACACCCTTTACACGGGTACTGGTGTCTAGCTATAGCTGCCACACACACCCTTCACACAGATACCGGTGTCTAGCTGTAGCTGTCACACACACCCTTCACACGGTTACCGGTGTCTAGCTATAGCTGCCACACTTACCCTTCACACAGATACCGGTGTCTAGCTATGGCTGCCACACACACCCTTCACACAGGTACCGGTGTCTAGCTATAGCTGCCACACACACCCTTCACACGGGTACCGGTGTCTAGCTATAGCTGCCACACTTACCCTTTACACGGGTACCGGTGTCTAACTATAGCTGCCACAGACACCCTTTACACGGGTACCGGTGTCTAGCCATAGCTGCCACAGACACCCTTTACACGGGTACCGGTGTCTAGCCATAGCTGCCACACACACCCTTCACAATTTCTGATCGTGTTTGAGCTGCTCAAAGATGACGTAGAACTTTGGCATGGTGTAAAGTAAAGCTGTCAATGCCTGTCAAAAGTGTACACTCGATGCACTACAAAAAGTAGAATTATTTCGCAAATTATCCCCGCACCGCCACCTGGAGCTATCGAAATGCTCATTGACACAGACGGAAAGTGCGGTAGTACGAGTTGTCACAGCAATCGGGAAAATGACAGCAGAGAAAACGGTGTGGCAAATGTCAGTGGAGTTAATTAATAGTAAAAAAATACATTGGCAAGAAGCACGTTTTAGGGTTGGTCCAGTATTCAGAACTACCAAACTTGTTATGCTGGGTCGGGTATCACGTGACAGTGGTATTCATGACAAAACACGGTTATAATTGTGTTGCATTGTTTCTGTGTTGGTGATGTGCTCAACTGAAAGCCAAAGAAACTTTACCATCATTTTATACACGTGAGCATTGTAGGTAAGCACCACCTGGAGGTTCATAGAGGTTGTAAAGACGATTGTATACTGTCTGGTGACGCAGTGAATACGTGGGGGGTTCATAGAGGTTGTGAAGACGATAGTATACTGTCTGGTGACGTAATGAAGACGTTGGGGATTCATAGAGGTTGTGAAGACGATAGTATACTGTCTGGTGACATAGTGAAGACGTTGTGGTTTCATAGAGGTTGTGAAGACGATAGTATACTGTCTGGTGACGCAGTGAAGACATTGGGGGTTCATAGAGGTTGTGAAGACGATAGTATACTGTCTGGTGACGCAGTGAAGACGTTGGGGGTTCATAGAGGTTGTGAAGACGATAGTATACTGTCTGGTGGCGCAGAAGACGATAGTATACTGTCTGGTGACGCAGTGAAGACGTTGGGGGTTCATAGAGGTTGTGAAGACGATAGTATACTGTCTGGTGACGCAGTGAAGACGTTGGGGGTTCATAGAGGTTGTGAAGACGATAGTATACTGTCTGGTGACGTAGTGAGGTTGTAGAGTTGGGGGTTCATGAAGTGTCGGGTGTATCTGATGAAGTAGTAATGATGTTATGGAGTACAGAACACATAGCTCGAGAAACCCAGAATAAATGAAATAGCACATTGCCAACACATCTGGGTTGTTATGATAGAAACCGTTACCATTAACGCAGGTGTAATAATAAGGTGTTGTTTCTGGAGGAAAGGCAAAAGTGGTTGCAATGTGAACAAATTCACAATCACAATCAGACTACCAGAACTTGACTGAAAATTGATATTTCCATTGAACAATCATTAGAAATATGTAGACCGACACACATTCTAGCCCCGGGTCTGTGCTGCGCTCCTACATTATTCTGTTTAATGAAATACCGTCAAAGGGTGTAGATATTTAGTTCCCTATTAGAGATATTCGACCTCCCTGTTTGATCTCTAAACACACGGATGTACCATGTTGTACTAATGGAAGCATCAAATGGAATGGAATCATGATGTTATATACGCATGTCATTCGTTGTTTAATGACCAATTATTGCATCGCAATGGGGGCCGAGATCAAATGAGCTGCTCGCCTTATGTCGTAGAGCAGGTATGGCCATACGTAGTTTCTGTATATATAATTGTGAATATCGACCATGGGAATAACAACACTGTGCGACCACTGTGTGACACTGCCTGTGTAGACCCGACACCATTACAAGCAGTGGCTTGTTGCAGGATGAGATGTATACAGAATACAGGCCACTGGCCACAACTCACAGAGTGATACGTCCAGCTTGCAGATGCGCAGAAGTCATGGCGACTAAAATTGGAGCAAACCAAATCCATCTCCATGAAAGTTAAATATTTCAGGAGTAAAAGATGTATGTTATTTCAAAATGTGGCATGTAGTTACAGCTATACACATTGCAAGAGTGACTGAAAGATCATTCCTACTCGGGAGTTTAAAAGCTTCGCCTCAACACACGACATATGCGTAAAACGTCCGTGAACGTCTTATTTCTTGTATAAACGCGGACAACAGTTTGTTATCACGAAGAGTATAACAAGGACAAATGCTTGTAGGTGATGGATAGGTACCACTGTGGGGCAGGCAGGACACGTGACGTCTGTTAGATGATGATGAGGCCGGAGTGGGCTGCAGTCTCGGCGGGCCAATCCACGGCAGATAACTCCATCTGTCAACAAAAACTGACATCAAACCAAGCTTCGGTTTTAATTACAATTGATGACAGTGGTGTGAACAAAAGCTTTTTACCCTCGATCTCTCTGACCACAAGACGGAAGCTACGAGCTCAGATGGTCAGTCGTTGCTTAATTGCTCTCAAACGTCGGCAACGGTGTACATGAAATCGAAACACTGACAAAAATCGCATACGATTAATTACTTCCAGGAATTTATAATAGAAATTCTGATATGTTTGTCCATAGACGTGGGTTTCCACGGTAATACGTATGTGTATGTGTCCACACTTGCGATTGTCCAGTGAACTATACTTATGTATACGCGCTTCATTTTATCCAGTACAATGTGTGTATGATTGTTATATAACTGTGTCATTTATTGTTTAACAATGACTAAATTTTACTGCATCGTTTCTGTTAGGATTCAGTTAAAGTCCATGTATAAGTATCAGTTACTAATGTAAGCAGTCGTTTGGAAGTAACTGAATTATGTTCCTGGAATGTTCAAGAACAGCATTGACTAATCTAGTATGGTCAAGTATGATCAGAATATATAAGGGGCAAGTGCGTACTTCTAGCATCTCACACAAACTAATGTGTGACGATCATGTTTCCACCCAGGTTGTCAAGCCAAGTGCTGCTACATTTGGAAGTCCTCCACTGTTGCTGCTAGTTTACAATCATCACTGAGTTCATTGCCACTAACACTGCAGTGTTGGTTTCTACTGCCAATGTAACTGATTATCATTGAAGCTTGTACTTCTACTCGCTATACAATAATCTAACCTTATTTTATATTACCTTATAATCCTGATTTGCTATTTTTTCGCTTGAACACTTGGCAACGAGTTTGGAGGAGCTACGTAGGCGTAGTGCTGAATGACTGGGGGAATGTTGATATTGTTTTGCCGTGGAGCACCCCATCCTGCAAGTCATGCATCTGGGAATAGGTGACGATCTGGTAACGGCATTCTGACTGGAGGGACGTGGATAACATTGTTGGGAGTGTTCCATCAAGCCGATGTGGTCGCCGAGCAATAGCTCCGTAGGTGCCATGACAGACCCTAGCAGTGTCCCGCGATGCTGGCTGATACAACCGTGTATGTACCTGAGATGCAGATTGCCTCTGGATGTAGGATCCTGAAAGGAAGTGAGAGTTCCTAGTAGCGGCATCCAGAATGTCGACATCCAGACATTGTTTTGGAGTGTGAGGAGATCACTGATATTCCGCTGTCTCTTGGCGGTTTCAAATATATATAATAATAATGTTCTGTATAGCGCCTGAATCCAAGGTTTGATCTAAGGAGCTTGGTCGAATGCTCTGCTGAAGAGAACTGTTTTTAGTTCTTTTTTAAATGGAATGATGTCTGACAAGTTTTTCAAATTTTCAGGTAGTTGGTTCCATAACAGGGGACCTGCTTTAGCAAAAGCTCTATCGCCATAACTCGCTCTGCGGGTAGAGGGCACTGCTGCATGTTTTGCAGAGGCTGATCTCAGAGTTCGTGATGGCTGATACCGTGACACTAGTTCAGTCAGGTATTCTGGAGATTGGTTGTGAATGGCCTTGTGCACAAAGACCAACACCTTAAACACAATTCGTTGTCTTATTGGCAGCCAATACAGTGTACGTAACGTTGGCGCGATGTGTTCATATTTGCCTGCACCAGTGATGAGTCTTGCTGCTGCATTGTGAATTCTGGCGAGTTTGTTGATAGTTTGCTGCGATATGCCAAACATCAGAGAGTTGCCAAGATCCAGTCGCGAGATAACCAGTGCTTGGACTAAAGACTGGATAGCTGATCTGCCAATGAAGTGCTTGATTTGGCTGATGTTTCTTAGATGGAAAAAGGCGGAGTGTCTGCATGCCAATCCATGCTCATTGAAGAGTTAGAGATAACTACGAGGTGTCCAGCTTGAACACTTGGCGATATAGTGCTGTCTCCTCTCTTTAAGGTTGGCAAATCCATTTTCCCTGACAGAGACTTTGGCCTCAGGATCAAAAGTTTTGTTTTGTCATCGTTCAACTTCAGATAGTTGGTAGACATCCAACATCATTTGTCATCGATAGCTTAACTCATTAATGCCAATGTCGACTCAGCAGATGGTGTTTTCAGAAGCTTGAAACCTAGGAACAACTGTATGTCGTCTGCATTAAAGTGATAAGATAGGTTATGCCGTCTTGCAATGTCCCCTACATGCAGTGTATATACAGTGAACAAGACAGGTCCCAGGACCGAGCCTTGGGGAACTCCGTATCTAAGTTTATGCCTTAGTGATTTACATCCATCTATTGTCACTCACTGTAAGCGGTCAGAGAGAAAGGATTCAAACCAGTCCAAAGCTGTGCTGATGATTCCAATCCTTGATTCCAGTAATAGAAGCAGAATGGAATGATCACAGCATCAAAAGCAGCAGACTGATCTAATAAAACCAGCATTGCAGCACCCTGTGAATCTACGGCATTTAGTAAGTCATTCTGAATTCGTAACAGCGCCAATTCAGTGCTATGTCTGCATTGCTTCACCCTAGTTGTATTGTTCCATGTCATCGCGGAGTCTTGATGCGACAACTCTTTCCATGACCTTGGACAAGAATGGCAGATTGGACACTGGGCGGTAATGTTTTAGATTGTCTGGATCCAAGTTTGCTTTTTTCAGGAGGAGTTATGAGAGCGTGCTTCAATTAAAAACACCCATTGACAGAGACTGATTCACAATACGGGTACAAACTGGCACTGCCTGAGGCAAGCAAGTTTTCAGGAGCCTAGTGGGAAGTGGGTCCAAGGAACAGGATTTTGTGGGTGACTTAAGAATATGGCTATTTCACACTCAGTTGTTAGGCTAAATGTTGTGAGAGGTTGTATCACAATCTGGGATTCAGTAACGCTGGGACCACTGTGAAGGGCATCATTAACAGCAGTTTCAAGTGAAGATCTGATGGTGATAATTTTATCACTTAAATATGCATTGAAACTTTCCGCCAGTTTTGCAGGTGAATCCTGTGAAGGTAAATGATTCTTCTTCTTCTTGAAGAGCAAGCTGTTTCAGACCCTGTACATGTCCTTCTGCGATTTTGCTTCACCGATGGCTTGTTTGAAATGAGATGCCTTTGCATCACTTATGAGTGTATTGACGCAGTCACGTTGATCTGAATGCAACTGCCGATGTATTGTCAGACCAGTCCTTCTCAGTTGTTTCTCGCGCTTGCGACGATGTTTTTTAGTGTCCCGAATATCGTCAGAATACCAGGAAGTCTGATGTCGTACTGTCACAGTAACAACCTTAGATGGAGCATGTTTCTCAAGAACATCACCGAGTTGTGTGTTAAATAGGTTCACACTGTCATAGATGTCAATTGTGCAAGCATCAATGGTTGAAGATGCAGATTCAATATCTTGACAGAATACCTTCATATCAATGTCTCTCCAATTTCTACACTTCACATTCATTTTGGGTATATCAGGTTTGAGAATATTCAGGGAGAATAGTATACCAAAATGATCCGAGGATACAGAGTGATAATACCCAAACTTGTTCAGATGTAACTCATCTGACCTTGTAATGACCAGCATGTGACCATCTCTGTGAGTTGGAAACAGAAGGTGCTGAACAAAGTTCTTTGATTGTAACGGATTCAAACAGATAAGCATTTTTGTGATTTCTGTCATTGAGATGTATATTGAAGTCACCACAGATTAATAGTTAACCACTTGAGTGATTCAAATAATCTAATAAATCGTCAAACTCACACAAGAAAATGTCAATTAGCTTTGATGTAGGTGGTCTATACACCATCTCAAGATGCACTTGCTGATTGCACACATTCAAAGCAAGAGAGAGTAATTCGAATGATGTAGGCTGCACAAGGTTAACTTGCTTGCAGTCTATTGTTACACAAAGTATAAATCCACATCCGCCTCCACGTTTGTTGTGTCTGCACTTGTGAAGAAGCTTGTAACCGGCTGGAACGTTTGTTGTGTGTGCACTTGTGAAGAAGCTTGTAACCGGCTGGAACGTTTGTTGTGTGTGCACTTGTGAACAAGCTTGTAACCGACTGGAACGTTTGTTGTGTGTGCACTTGTGAACAAGCTTGTAACCGGCTGGAACGTTTGTTGTGTGTGCACTTGTGAACAAGCTTTTAACCGGCTGGAACGTTTGTTGTGTGTGCACTTGTGAACAAGCTTGTAACCGGCTGGAACGTTTGTTGTGTCTGCACTTGTGAAGAAGCTTGTAACCGGCTAGGACGTTTGTTGTGTGTGCACTTGTGAACAAGCTTGTAACCGGCTGGGACGTTTGTTGTGTGTGCACTTGTGAACAAGCTTGTAACTGGCTGGGACGATTTTGCTTTTTGCAACATGATCAACATCCCCATCACGAAACCAGGTTTCTGTGAGCGCTAGAATGTCCAAGTCATTGTCATTAATCAGATCGCAAATCTCTTGAGCTTTAATCACAATGTTCGCTCCTAAAATGTTTCTGAACTCTCTGTGAGTGAAGCTCTGACGTTTCCGGATGTACGAACAGACCCAAATGTCCTAAAGAAAACTGGTACATATCGAGATCCACCTAAACAGGCATTACGTCGGCATATCTTAGAGTGCTAACGGAGTCCTTCAAGCCTGTAGGGATCCCCTGTTGAGATGGTCTATCTCGGGGATTTTACTGTGAATTCACAGAAACCCCTTGTCAAGGGAAATGGCAAATCTTTGTTTTCCGATGAGTTCTTCCCTTGAAGTCCCTTGAAAAGGTACGATCCAGGCGATCCAGATACCTGAGCGATGATAAACCTTCATTCGGGTCCTTAACAATCGTCACCCGAAATGAGGATGGTGTCAGTTTCCGTCTGGTTTTACAGGGGAACCCTCTGGCCGCTGAATCTCAAGCGCAAAGTCTTCCGGTATCCGGAATCCGGTAAAGGAGTACATGTTATTAGAGCGAAACTAATGGATTCAGAAACAAGTTTAAGGAAAAAGGCAATAAGTGTTAGAGGAACGTATTCCTAAGATTTCTATACAGAAAATGGAGAATGTGTTGTTACGACACATGTGATGAAGCACTGTTTTGTGTAAATGCTCGACCATTTCGAGAGATGATAAACAAACCACATCACTTTCGTGTTCATGCTAGAACATCGCATTTGCAGAAATTCAACTGTGCTGTTGTGGTTAACTGAAATATTGCACAAGGCGATATACAGGCTACCTCATTGCTGATGTTTTCATACTCGAATTTTGTGGAGTAAATGAGCGGCGTGCAAATCATGACGTCTTGGTGCAATCAGGAGCAATCTGCCCTCCTACTGTGTGGTAGAACGATAAAGGACCACCTGCATGTCACTGTAAGCCCACCCCAAAGTGTGGAACGACCTCTTTGAAGCTGAGGGGGCAAAAGTGTATTTAGTTGTTTGCAATCCTCTCGAGAATATATTGTTGTGCTGTCTGATAATGATGGGCAACGATGATATCACGATGAATCCAAACAGGCTCTCAGGCGCCTCGTGGCCACTGTCCATCATAAACCTGACGTCCTGTAGGGGTTACGCAATGATTGTGTTCCGAGATATTAATTTATATTGCTATTTATTGGATCGTGTTTTTCTATACCATCAAAACTTGATTCTTTGCAAATTTCATTAGTATAGCCGTAACTGCGTTTGGGGTCCCATCAAACTGGGTTTGGGATGCCCAAGGACCCTACCAGACCTACTTAATCTGATGGCATTCCATGGCCTCGAAGTTTCGCTGAAAAATAGGAGTGAGGGGTCAGACGACCGCTGCTCCTAACGGTTCATGTACAGGCTCACATTCATTAACGGATCAACGCAACAATGCAACGGATCAACAGTTCTGTACTCACAAAAGTTACTTTACAGCATCTCAGTTCCTTTTTACAATACAAACCGACTTTGAGGAGAGGACAAGACCGTCATAGAACGTGGAACTGGATCGACCGACGTTTCAAAGTCGCACCTCTTTACTCTAATTTTTTTTTCAATGTAGGAGCCTGAATATGCCAGAGAATTAAGAGGTTGACTGAGATGTGCTTTCCATCTTGCCAAGTTTCGGCATCTGATCCCCGACACGACACCTTATCTCTTGGCTCATAGGCGGTGGGGTAGCCTAGTGGTTAGAGCGTTCGCTCGTCACGCCAAAGATCCAAGTCTGATTCCCCATGATGACATATGAGTTAATGTTGTAGAGAATCTACACAATGCACATAGAACAGAAACACACACACATGCCCGTGATTATTTTGTTATACCCGGAAATGTTTTACTTGAGCTTTTGACAGTGACAAGACAGGCACATCCCTCAGCAGCCTGCTAGACTGTAACAGTGCCGTTGAGCAGCAGATACGCTGGAAAGCAGGCTCTATAGAAATAATTATATGTTGTACAGTTTAAAGAAAGTATGCAGCAGAGAGGGTTCGGTTGATCCTGGCACAGTCAGGTTGGTAAGGCTCATCATCAGCTCAGGGCCCGTGCTCCGTCTACATGCAGCCCAGACAGCGAATGGGACTTCTCCCAGGAAACGCTGCCCAGAGGAACCCACCAAGAACTTTCTGGAGAATACACTGCAGCCTTCTGCATTACCCAGAGTGTCAGAAGGGCTGTGCTCCCGGTGGTGAACCCGGGTACTCTCCTGATCTATGCCAAGAGATCAGGAAAGTACCAAACCAAGGGCACCGAGAACAATGGGGAGTCTGACGACAGTACACTTGAGATGCAAGCAAGACATTTCAAAGGCGAGGTTCACATACTTAGCATGCTTTTCCAATCACGCTGCTGTCAAACGTGACAGAAAATTCAATGATATAAATGGATATATTAGCTTTATCAAAAAGGACAAGATCGGGTTTGTTGGCAGGAATTCTTCTGAGGTTGTATATGGGCCTATTACAAAGAAGTTTGAAAGCATCATTTTCCATGACGCCCTGGACATATTCAGGGTCGTACCATGGATGGACCTCAGAGTCAAAGCCACAGGCATGGCGACGACGATAGTAAGGAAACGAGCCATGCCATCATGCCGTTTAAGATATGCTGTTTGTGCCAATCACGTTGCTGTCAAAAGGGACAGAAAATTCAATGATATAAATAAATTCATTGGCTTTATCAAAAAGGACAAGATCAGGTTTGTTGGCAGGAATTCTTCTGAGGCTGTATATGGGCCTATTCCACAAAAGTTTGAAAGCATCATTTTCCATGACACCCTGGACGTGTCCATGGATGGACCTCAGAGTCAAAGCCACAGACATGGCGGAGACGGTAGTAAAAGCAACGAGCCATGCCATCATGTCGTTTAAGATATGCTGTTTGTGCCAAAGAAGGGCATCCACTGACAAGGTGTTGGACAGTCTCTGTGAATTCATTGCAAAGTCGACACTTCATGGTAATATTCTCCTTAAGAATCACATTTAGGCGATTGCGAGTGGGAAGTGACTGGTCCTGAGCAGCAAAAATGAAGCCCTCAGTTTCACATATCAGACCAGCCGACTTCAACCAGTTCACCTGGTTTACTCCCATCGTTGTACCGTCCAACAGTACATCGCCATCAACAAAATCAACATCAAATTTCAGATTCTGCCCAACAACCTTAGCACGCTTAAAATAGCTATGGAATTCCTTGCTTCCATCATGAGTCTTGACATGCATCACCAGAGGATCAACCGATAAATAAATATGTGCAAAAGTACACAATGAAATTCTATCATGAAGAGCCTCCACATTAATCAAACCCCGACCTTCAGAATTGATTGGCGTATATAAACGGTTAAGAGAGGAACGAGGGTGGTGGGCTCTGTTATCAGACATGATCCTTCTGGTCAGGCGAACGAGACTCTGGATGTCTTGTTTTGTCCAATAAACCACTCCAAAGGAATAGGAAAGGACTGGCACGGCAAAAGTATTGGTGGCTTTCACCTTGTTTCGAGCATTTAGCTCTGAGCTCCAGATTTTCTTTAAGCGAGATTTGTACTCGGCCCGAAGTTTGTCTTGATTTTGGGCATTCTGGAGCTTGTCTCGAACTTGCATTCCAAGAAAGGTGTAGGCCTGATCTTCCACAAGATGCTCAATAACTCCTCCCCCCTGTAACTTGACCGATCCACCATTAACTACCTTGCCACGTTTCAAATGAAGAGTATTACATTTGTCGAGCCCAAATGTCATGCCAATATCATTAGAAAAGGACTCGACAGGGAGAACCTGTTCTTTCAAATTGGTATCTCCTTTGGCAAGGAGTACCCAGTACCGGTTTCGAATGCCATCAGGCCCTGGAGCTGTATTAGATTTGGACTTTTTGATGACACTTTTCAGGCAATCTGGTGAGATGTAACAGACAAACGACCTAGTTACTTTCTCATGCATTGCATGGTCATAATCACGGACCCATGATGCCTCCAGGTTACACTCGCCGGGTACAGACCACAACTGTTTCCAGAACCTTTTATTGGCATCCATGGGAGGCCGTTTATCATGCTCACCATCACCGTTTGTTTAAAGTTGCCTGCAGAAGTGTTTTTAATATTTCTAAAAAGTTTAATTTGTTTTATGAATTTATTTTTCTGTTCCCATTTTTTTATTCTTTCAGTCCAAACCTTTACTTTTGCCTTAAGGGAATCGACAATTTGGAGAAGTATCTATTCTTTCGTTGTTTTGTATTTCAGTTTTAATTTTCTCCAAATTGACTTTTGTCGTTTAGACATGGGATTCCCTGATGATCTTAACATCACGCAAAGCTCTATCCAGGAAATGTATTTTTTAGTTTCTGTTAGTTTCACTTGAAACCGTTTTTTCTTTGGTGTATTGTCCTTAGTATTGGATGTGTTTTCTTTGGAAACTGTGAAGTTCCTCCAAGGTTCTAGCGGCAGCATAAACACAACAATTAACTTCATGTAATGAACAGTCCGCAGAAAGTTTCATGGAAATAAAGTCATTTAATAAATTAATTCCATTTTTGGGAAAAGATTCAGTTGTTTGTTTGATTGGCCTCCGTTTTTCTAAAGGTATGTCAGATATTTCATCATAAAGAGAAGGAAACAAAATATACACAGGATTTTCAGAAAGATCTGCAACTGAGGAAGAGGAAGAGTGAGGATCCGAAATTTCGGGGCCAATTGGCTCTGTACCAGAAGAGTTTCCATCAGGAAGAGGAGAGAGGTTAACGCGGACGTCCATCAGAAGTTTCGGGTCTGCTGCCACTTGAGCATTCTGCTCATGCAACAGTTCCTGACTGGCTCCAGTTGTGGGTTGAACTGGCTCACGGGGCATGAGATTTTAAGCCGCCAAATTGATCTCGGAGATTTTGCTCCGTCAGGAAAGCATACATGGGCATGGCATTGTCCCAATGCAGCTTAAGCGACTTGCCGTTTATTTGCGGATTTGCAGGCCATCCTGTCGCTCTTGCACTCTCTAGTAGTGTCTTTTTCAGATGGTTTGACCAAGATATTCTTAGTCGGGTGCTGTGCCTTCCCCTGGGGCAAGTCCCATCTCCAGTGTGGTTAGTTTGACTACCGGAGGAAGGCTGACTGGGCTGCGGAGTTGAAAGATGGTGTGCTCCTTGTTTGTCTGTAACCCAGTAAGAAAACCCAGCTTAGTGGGGTCAGCCCTAACTGGGTGATGTACGTTCAGTTCAGGGAATAATATTCCCCAATCTAGGCCCACCACGGAGAGGCGTACATCATCAGGCCCTTATTATTATTATCATTATTATCACGATTATGTGCAGAGCTCTGCTTGACGCACGGATACGCTGATGATGAGGAGCTCCAACAACGTGGCCAATCTGAGCAAAAGGGGCTCACTGAGTGACAGTTTATGGTCACATAAATCGTTTACAAATATACTCTGCAAAAAAGAAACGCATTGATCTTTTTCAGATGTATCCTTTATGTTACATACAAAACATGAACAGATCATATTACACGGTATATTTCTGGCAGGTAATTGTCACGGACAGGTTTACCATGGCACACATGCAAAAATCTAATTCATACATGAATGAATATCAGCAAAACTCCCTCATGTTTGCAATTTGAAAAACATGACTGAAAACATTGTATTACGTGGAAATTTACAGAGGTCTAAGCAAACCATGCTAACAGACTTTTTCAAGTGAAAGTATAAATATATTGAATATAAATATATTGTAAAAATAAAACACAAAAGAGAACTCATTGTGGCAGTATCTACAGTAACAAAGTTGTCCAATAGGGACTGCTTTAAAATCCGGACAAATCAGTCGGTCCCAGTCCAGTCCGTAATAGAAAGACTCCACTGTATTTCTGAGTTTTCTACCTTTTTCCTTTCCTTATGTTTTTTCTTTCAGTGTATACTAGCTACAGATGTATCATCCCAGCATTCTACAAAGTATATGTGCTTTGTTTTCTTCATCTGGCAACCAAAGCTACCTTAGTACTGGATTTGTACAAAAGTACATGCAGGGAATAACTGGAAAAGATGCTAGTCAGACTGAGGTGAGGTGAATTTGGGTTTAACGTCGTGCTTGAGAATATTTCGCTCATATGACGACGTGCATGCATGTGTATGTGTATGTGCGGCTGCTTGTACTAGCCCAGACTGAAGCTGGTTTTATAGTGCTAGCCCACTGAGATACCATGCCGCAGTGAAGCATGAATACCCCACTCAGACACATTATACTGACTCCGAGCCGACCAGTCCTTGTTGTACCCATTAATGCCGAGCGCCAGACAGGGACCAACAAGTACCATATTTTAACGTCTTTTGGTATGACGCAGTCTGGGAACGAACCCGCAACCTTCCGCTCTCCGGGCGGACGCTCTAACCACTACACCTCGGAGGCGGTCCCAGTCAGACTGAACAGGAAAGAAGCGACGGCTGTGTGTGTGTTTATTGTGATTGTAATAACTGATTGAGATGACACTGAAGAGTATATCTGTTGAAAATCTGATGATTTTTTTTAGGCTTTAAAGGTCTCAAGATCTAAAGCCCCTCGAACATATATGGGATCAACCTCTGCGATCACGTCAGCCACAGCCACAGAACCTCCAACAGTTGGCACACTCACTGCAGGAAGACTTGATGAATCTGATTGGTCCCATGAGGTGATGATGCCAGGCAGTCCATGGGGGCCATACACGATATTGAGAACAGAACACCTTCACCCTGACAGTGATAAAGATGTGCCAAATTTGAAGAATGCATTATGATCTGTTGATTATATAATACAGAAGGCATACATCTGAAAACAACTTTGTCTTTCTTCTTTTTTGCGAATATTATACCCTACACATGAAATAAAACACACAAAGTCTATTGTCACATTCGTCCTTTATTAAAATATGAATCTCTGATGATGAAAATATCATTTATAAGGAAATGTACAGATGATATGCAGTAATGCACAAGTTCACTTGCTCAGCTATGCAAGAAATGCCAGCATACAGACACTCATACACTGGGCTGCAACAATTAACCTCGCACAAATCTAGTCGATCTAACTGACAAAATATTCTTCAAAAATATTACACCAAAAGAGATCCAATTCCATGAAACATTAAGTGAAATGATTCCTTGAGAGATTGAACCCCAGTTGGAGCAGTATTTGCCATGTTCTCAGCCCTCTTCCACTCAGCAGCCATGACGCCAACACAGCTTTGTGGAACGGGACGCTGGTCCCATTAACGGATATGGCAAGCTAAAGGTGGAATTACATGTAAGGTCATGGGGTGAACATGGGTTTCAAGCTGGTGGTGATGTTTGTATGAGCCCATAGGCTTCCCCATAGTCCCTGAGTCTGTAGTGTCTGTAGTGAAAACTTAGATGATGAAAACCATGCACAATATATGTCCACCTTATACTAACATTATATTTACCCTTTTATTAGTGTGAATACCATGCACATGTGTACATTTCTCATAACAAGACAGTGATCGCAGTATTTTATACCAACTAGTTCCTTACCCACAAGAAACCCATATGAACTCCAAATCATTATAAATTAAAGTGCTGTGTCACAATGTGCCACATCTTATCCAAGCATCTGTACAACTGGCCTCATGGCCAAACTGTACACATATATTCTGCTCTGTTGTGTTCAGTTAAATGGCATGTAACAGCCAGCAATGGACCTTATGCTCATACAAGTAAGCACCAGTAGCAGTTTTAAGCTATTTTACTGAACAATTGGAATGTAAGAAAACACTGGCATATTCGCCGCTTTACCATTTGTGTAGAACTTTGCCTCCTTGTTGGCAATTTAACAACAAAATTATGGTTTTAATTTACAAAGGTCTACAGATATTATGCAAACTTACTTGCTACCAAACAGTAGACATTTCACCCACAACACTCCAGCATCTGTGTGAGAACCCTTCGTTGTTGGTAGATAGGCCCTGATCACCCCTGCCCACCGGACGTCACACAATGTATGTACAAACACTGACAACAAGAGGTGCCTAAGGGACAGATTCACCTCAATGTCAAGGAATTATTTACAAGGATAACTGAAACCCCTCCCTTGAATGTGTAGAGAAGAAATGCCATGTAAATGGAGGATGCCAATGGACAGCGGATATGATAAGCCTTTCCAGTTTGCCCCCAGGACAGTCACACTGTAGATACAACACACTTGCTACATATATGTACAGTGTGTGCTGACACAACTATAACCCTATCATTCCTGGCAGGAGAGGCATTTACTTCCACACATAATAACTCATCAGGTTCATCATATTTACCAGTGACATGTCATACCCATACAGCCAATCTACTCCAACTAGTACAACCTTCTCTGCCAGAATAAACTTTCAAAAGCAAGCACACATTCATGCGCCATACACAATAATAATAATAATAATAATAATAATAATAATAGATAATTGCATAGTGCGAGAGAGTTAATAGTATTGGACACTACCAGTGCAGGGGTCAAAGAAAACCTTGCATGCCATGAGTGTGGGTATCAGAAGTCTCCAGACCTACTCTCCATACGCTGAACTGTCTGAGAGGCATTCTACAAGTTGTAAGCAATAGTTTGACAAGTGTTTAAGGAAAACGCTACTGTACAAGATAGAAGTTGATCCTCCATAAACACTAATCATTCCTCTCCATACACGGCACCTTTACAGACCTACACAACATGAGTGGCAGCTCAACAAACCACAATACAAAGTTTTGACCAACCTTAAAAAACATACAGCCAAAATTATCAACCATTTCAGTCATAACCCAACATGAATAAATAATAAAGCATTACATTCACATTAAACATGAGAGTCCAAACGCTATGCTCAAAGTTTAGACATGTACAAAAAAACTCCCATATCTAAAAGAGATAAATAGATCTGAATAAATAGTATTACTATGAACAAGTAGAATCATAGCAATGGGAAACTAGAGACTGCATGTCTCAAACCCTTTGTCAAAACAATGTGGACCAAATTCCCGAGAAAAAAAAACATAACAACAGTCGATTTGCTTGAGATGTGGCAGCAGATGACAATACATAGCCACAACTCCTTGAGGAGGACCAGGCACACCCCACACTTACAACAGAATGGGATACTGCATCCATACTCCAGCTACACACACGTGCACACACACACACACGTGCACACACACACACACACACACACACACACACACACACACACACGTGCACACACACACACACACACACACACACACACACACACACACACACACACACACACACACACACACATTATGCTGCACACAATGTCACACACAGCCAATAAGGTACCTGACACTTATGTACATGTAATTGTTGTAAAAATATGTCTCACATCACCAAATTAAGAAACAGAAACTGATAACTGTCCACAGCCCGGTACCGACATCCTGACCACACACAAACCCATGGTGTAGGTGGCAGAGAACCTGCCTGGAGAAGGGGATGTCAGTGGCTCCATCAGCTGTCGGCGTTACACCAAAAGACAATAAAAGATGGTATTTGTTGTCACCCTGCCTTGCACTCAGTATTATGGGGATAATGGCTCAGAGGTAGTATACTGGGGCTTACCAAGGCTAAACTGCAGCATAATTTCTCAGCACGTTTGCACTATAAAACAAGCACTGATGAAGGTTTACTGTTTGTCTTGACCAACAGTTTTAAGCAGCGGCAAGAATCTACATGTTCGTGTTTCTTGAATCAGGTTTGACTAGCTTTACACTGCAGCCCTGATCATCATATAAATATGACAAAGTTAGATTTTAAACAAATCAGTTCACCATAAAAATGAAGAGAAAAAACAACAGTGAATGCTAATCCTGTTCAGAGATGAGCCTAGAGATGACTTGGGCAAGTTCTTAAACAGTATCACGATGGTGCATAACACCGTATCTCAGTATAAAGGCATGGTAGATCAGTGTACAGGATGTGTCTGCAAGTATATTAATGTATATCAGTGTAAAGATGTGTCTGCAAGTGGATCATTGTAAAGATGTCTGCAAGTATATCAGTGTAAAGAGGTGTCTGCAAGTATATGTGTCTACAAGTGGTTCAGTGTAAAGATGTGTCTGCAAGTATATCAGTGTAAAGAGGTGTATGCAAGCATGTCAGTGTACAGGTGTTTTGAGGAGCTCTGGGTGTCTGCAAGTAAATGTGTCTACAAGTGGTTCAGTGTAAAGATGTCTGCAAGTATATCAGTGTAAAGAGGTGTATGCAAGCATGTCAGTGTACAGGTGTTTTGAGGAGCTCTGGGTGTCTGCAAGTATATGTGTCTGCAAATGGATCAGTGTAAATATGTGTCTGCAAGTAGATCAGTGTAAAGATGTATCTGCAAACTGATCCGCGTAAAGAGGTGTATGCAAGTATATCAGTGTACAGGTGTTTTGTGGAGCTCTGGGTATATATTGCTTAAATGATGGCAAAGGTAAGCTCCATGGAACCCTGTTGAGATGTATGAGATGGTCACGAATCACTTGAGTTTGAGGCGGAATGCACTGATCTCCATGGCATCGACCTGGATAGCAGCCTTTGGGTCCATCTCCTCGTAGTCATGCATGAGTGTCAGGGATGTCTCCACAAGGTTCTCCACCTTCAGATCTTTGAACAGATTCTCAAATGTCACCTGAAAGTTGAAAGAGGAACTCATAAGTAGGGCTGGATATTGCCCTGATTTTTCATATTGCGATATATTGCAAAAATTTAAGAGATATTGCAATATATATTGTGATATATTGACTGCCCAAGTGCGTACATCATAAATTCAGAATAGCTCTGTGTGTGCGACATCTTCTCAGTTGCTGTTACACGATACTTTCAGGCTCCCCATCCCCATTGTGTATGGCTGTATGCCAATCATTTACAGATAAATAAAATGATATAGAGCCTTAATGTGGAATATGTTGCACCAACGTTTTGCGACAATAATGATAAAGGTAATAGTATAAGATGATTTCCATAGTATGTGCTGTTTGCACTTCAGAATGCACTTCAGTGCAGTATGTAATTATTGTTACTGTATGTGATTCATTCAGAATCAATGTGTAAACATGAACTTTTCCCAAATGAAACAAACACAAGATTTAGTTGAACTACTTGAGATTAGAATCGCATGTGACTTCCAATTGCTAAGATGCTTGACTGGAATGTCATTATACAGTCCTGCATGAGCCAAGACTCAGGCCTGTAGGATAAATTGATATCATCTGCCCCATTATGAAACAAACAAAAATAACAAAATAATATGAACTGTGAAATGGTCACTCAGAGCCAGAGGCTCTACTAATAAGTCCAATTAAAAATTGGTCCATTTGAGGCCACTTAACTACTCCAAATGAAACCATTCAAACCCACAAAACGTAAAGTATTTGGTAGACTATTTGGCAATTTTGGAGCCACTTATAATGACACTTCCACTTGTAAAATGCTACATGAAACCAACAGAAATAAAAATACATTTGGCACTTTTAGAGCACATTTGTTTGCTATGGAAATCAAGGGCAGATAATTCAAATGGAGCTAACTCTGGACCTAATATATTGCAGAATCTGAACCATATCGCGATAATGGTATCGCGAGATACTGTACTGGTATATACCGGTTTACCGGTAATATTGAACAGCCCTACTCATAAGAATGTCTGAAATAGCCTAAACACAGAGGTAGAACAAACAGTAAATGTGAGGTTAAGTACAATACAACATTGGGTGTCCACAAGTCCCAGTAGGCATCAAGCTTGATCGGCTTCTTGTTTTTACTGCATTGACCAATATTTCAACTCAGATTCTCACACTATTATCAAGCTGAAGTGAGGTGAGGTGAGGTGAGGCGAAATGGGGTTTAACATCGTACTTAACATTATTTTGCTCATATGACGATGTGCATGCATGTGTATGTGTGGCTGCTTGTACTGGCCCAGACTTAAGCTGGTTTCATAGTTTAGGTCACCGAGATACCATGCTGCCATTAAGCATGAATACCCCACTCAGACACATTATACTCTGAGCCGACCCGGCCTTGTTGTACACATTAATGCTGTGTGCCAGAGAGGGACCAACAAGAACCATATTTTAACGTCTTTTCGTATGAAGTGGCAGGGGATTGAACCCGCGACCTTCCGCTCTACGGATGGATGCTCGGGTCTTAGGCATGACGAGCGAACGCTTTAACCTCAAGGCTACCCTCACTGCCTAGTATCAGGTGATGTCAATTTGTACAACTATGAGCAAAGTGATACAAGTCACCTGATGACTGGGCATATGTATATTTCCAACATAATGTAGTGTGTATTTGTGTATAGATATTGTTATCTAATGAAAGTGTAAACAAGGAAACAGCGTTGAAACTGATCCTGGTAAGGGGCACATTAGAATGATGCTAATCCATACAGTATTGAAAAATATGGAACTGTCACTAAATGAAGAGATAAGAATAATGTCTACTTTATGTCAAAAGAAACAGTCTTAAATGTAAACTAATGCTTGTAAAGGCCCCTTTTATGGAAAAAATAATTTACAGCAGCTGTTTCACAGTAACACTTGAGTAAGTTCATGTAACTTGCGAAGTGTCAGTAGATATCTGTCCCCATTTAGACTAAGTCCAGGACTGTATGTGCAAGACAAATAAACTTGCAGCATGGGAAGAAAAACATTATGGAATCACTTTTTAAAATTAGACTTGCTAATATTTCTTTGATAAGCATGAACACTTTATACATGAACTTTTGTAGGTTCAAAGAAAACTTGTCCTCATCTCACTAAGCACAAAAGTATTGAGCAAGGGCTGTAACGCTTTTAACTAATTCAAGACACCAAGCTTCGTATTCATTTTGGATCAGGACCAGAGATATCAGTGTGTTGACTAAATGGTCTAACTTCAACTGATTTTGAGAAAACCTCTCCCCATTTCACATAGTTATCGCTAAGTTAAAAAGCATGGAGCAAGGACCATAACTCTTTACAAATATTATTTCAGACATCACTTTTGGAATTCACTTTAAGCGACCCAGTAATATTATTGTGTAAAATATAGGGTTTCTGAGCAAGGGCTGAAGCTCTGTAAAAACATTTAGCAGTTTCACCAAGAAGTTTTGTTTTCAATAACTCTATATCTGTTTGGACAGGTACCACAGGTTTGAATTTCTCTATGAGTAATTACATTTTTTAATTAATCAGGGATTTCAGCCTCCAAGTTTACAGTGCCTGTCTTTTGTCTGGATGTATGAAATGCTTTAAGTTCCAGATTCCTTATTAGTTAGATGATTTGATATTGACCTGGCTGATGAATAGCATACCAATGTCCTTGCTTAAGTCGTGATTCCACACCGAAAGTTTGATGTTATCAGAGAATATATAAAATATATATCAAAATCATGCATATTTTATCAGCAAAAATATGGTTGATGACATGTTAAATTTAAATTAGGTAATCTTCATATGTGTTCAAGAAGGTGAACACCTTCTGTTAAAAACGCGAGAGTGAAATCTTCTACTTGGGAGAATTTTATTTCGAAAAATAGTTACCGACAGAAGGAAATTTCGAAAAACATTGTGTAATCTGTGTGACAGTAATGTTATATATTCTGGCAGAACAACATCTGTGATACTGACAGTTTCACTTCTTTATATGAAATGCACAGCACAGTCGACTGCCGCTAGGCCCAGTTTACACTTTACTTCTAACTTATTAAGTTAACGAGTCTTCAGTTGAAATTTATCTCTTGTTTCCACTTTCCATCTAACCCATATAAATGTGAATATCTTTTTAACACTTAAAGCCTGAAGGATTTTTGGATAATGTTGTCATGTATGTTAAGCTCTTAAGGAGATATAGATAATGCAATATGTTGCAGCTCTAACAATGTTGTTTCAGGTTCTGGACTTTGAGTTTAGCATCAACAATATGACATGTGTTGAGTGTTGATGTGTATGTGAACACCAAAGTCATAATAAACACAAGTCATGAATCTCAACACCTTGTTTTTTCCCCTCTAATTAGATCTCCTGGTCATGGACATAATTTCTGAAAAGATAACTTTCTTCAGGAGTAAAAGATGTAATTTTCTGACTAAAATTGATATTTTATACTTATCCTCACTCATGCTAAATGCTTGTCTCCTTCTTCTTGCGAATGATAGTGGAACACTTGAAATTCCGTGAAGTTCCTTCTGAAAAGCGGAAGTAGTCTCCTTTGACTCCTTTGGCGCCCTTTTTGATCACATGACCAGCTATGTTTGTCACTCTCTCTGTTTTCACGCCCGACACCCGGATTTACAGGGAAATCCAGAGTGCACTGAGAGAGTAGGTTGGGAGGGCTGACCTCATGAGTCAGGATAAGTATAAAATATCAATTTTAGTCAGAAAATTACATATGTTTCCTTATCCTGACTCATGCTAAAAGCTTGCAGAATCCGTCGAAATCGGTGGTGGGTCAGGCCACTTCCTGGATTCACTGGCTGCTGATTTACGTCCTGTATTACCCCCCATGGGAACTTATGACGGCACTGCTGATGATTCTGTTCTTCCAACTTCCATCTGATGAGTCGGTGGGGAACCACAACTTGTCACATTTCTTCCGAAAATTCTCCTGACATTTTCGTGTGGAATTTAGATATACTAATGTTCCATTAGTTATCTATTGCAACTAGATCTCTTGATACGTGCATAGAGTGGAGATGCGACCCTTCTTCATGTACGAGTAAGTCCTATACAAGTACAGGTCTATCACTCATGCTAGTCTGTCCTAGATGTGTGCATGGACTTTAACCATTTGCTCTCCAGAGCTTTGGTTTTCACAAGTCACATGATAAAAGGGTGAGATTTTTCTCAGCGCCTTTGTGGAACCGTTAGTTGTTGTGCTACAACAAGTGGCCCAAACTGGTGAATGCCTGAGACGTCTTCAGTAGCAATGTCTCTGAGGTAGTGTTTGGCAAACACTGTGTCCGACTTCCAAAAGCAGTACTCCAATATTGTTGTAATCAAGCAGTTTCCATGCAGAGCAAGTGTAGACGCCAAGGCTCTGACTTGGATTGGAGGCTCGTGGAGGCTCAAGTCCTGCTGCTTTGTCCGCGAGACTTCCGTGGGCGTCTCAGTGGATAAGGGGATGAATAGGCGCTTGAATTTTTGTCTCTTTGTTTTTGTCCTTTGGAGGTAGACTTTCAATGCTCTGACAGGGCATAAAGATAAATCCTGTGTATCCTGTGGCCCAAGGACTGTAGAAAGTGCTGGGATGTGGAACTGTCTGTCAGGCTGGTTCTTGGCAATAAAGTCCCATCTCAGTCCTAGATGTACGATGTCACGATGGCTTGATTCAAATCGTGTTCGTCCAGAGCATGTATTTCTGACATCCGTGCTGCTGTTGCTAGGGCGATTAGAAACAGCGTTTTCTGTGTCAGTAGTTCAAAGGATGTCCGTTCTAGAGGCTCGTAGGCATCACTGGTGAGATGTTGTAGAACTACGTTGATATCCCAGGCAGGAGCCTTGAATTTCTTTTGTTGGTCTTGCAACTTAAACGAGTGTAGCAGTGCCAGTATCTCTAGTACTTTGGTCAGCTTGACACCCGTCTTCATGGTGATAACTGTGCTGAGAGCAGCCAGGTACGTTGACAGTGTTGAACCTTTCAAGTGTCTCGTCTGTTGCAAATGACACAAGTATTCCGCCACTTGAGGATGAGTTGCTTTTACCCCCGTAAAGCCTTTCCTCGTTGCATACTGTTCAAATCTCTGCCACTTGTCGTCGTACAAGTTGCGAGTTGATCTGCGTAGAGCTAGTGTTACTGTTTTCCCTGCTCTGGTGGAGTACCTTCTTGTCTTTAGGCAAGCTTTGATACGCTCCAAGCGTGTGGCTGGAACAATGACGGATCCCCGTGAGCTTGCTTGGTGAGTGTATGGACGAGCACGTTCGACCACTCTGGTAGTTTCAGGGTTGGACTTCCGAGTCCTTGTATGAGGACGGGAAACCATACCCTCACTGGCCAATTGGGCGCGACCAAATCAGTTGCAACGTTGTCGTCTGCTTGATTTTCTGTATTACTTGTGGAAATAGTGCTGGAGGTGGAAACGCGTAAGCGTTTAGTCCTTCCCATGAGATGCTTAAAGCATCTGTTGCCCATGCCTAAGGATCCGGAATCGGTGAGACGAATGTTGGTAGTTGTTTGTTGACTTTTGTTGCAAAGATCCTACTGTCTGTATGACGAACCGGAACACTTCTGGATGTAACATCCATTCCGTCAGGGATGGTTGTAGTGTACAAGATAGGGCGTCTGCTATGACATTCTTTGCTCCTGGAATGTGGCATGCCTTCATGTAGATGTTCAGGTCGTTGATGATGCTGAACAGGAGAAAGCGGAGTTTTAGCAGACTTGTTGATCCTTGTTCGTTGATGTAGAACGCTACTGTGAAGTTGTCCGTGTGGACCGTGAGCCTTGCGTTCCTTAGTACACTGGACCAGCGTTGTAAAGTGTTGATCACTGCTTTCATCTCAAACAAGTTGATGTGCAGACTCTGATCCTGACTCGACCACTTTCATGCTGCCACTTCGTTGTTGAGGTGAGCACCCCATCCTTTTTAGTGATGCATCCACGTAGAGATGAGTGTTGTCAACTGGCTCTGACAAAAAGGTTCCTCCGCAAACCTACTTCTGAGTCCACCATAGGAGGTATGGTTTCAGGCTGTCCGGTAGTATCAGTGGATCCAGACTGTTGAGATGGGCGTTCACAAATATTTGTAGTGGGCGCAGCTGTAATCTCCCTCTGCGAGTCATCTCTTGAACTGAGGTGAGTAGACCGAGCATGCTGTGCCAAGCACGTAGTGTCAACGGAGAGAGCATTGCTGGATATATCATATGTTGTATCTTGACCCAACAATCCTCTGGGACGACCGTGTGATTCTGTGGTGTGATGAGCCATATTCTCAGAAATTGAAGATCCTGTTTTGGTTCCAACTCCGATTAGGAGATTACTAGCCATCTACCTACATTGTAGGTACGTGGATCTAGGAGCTCTTGCCATGTCCGACATGGAAGCGGAGAGATGATCGATTCTTGAATCATGGCTTGAAGCTTGTCTCATCAATCTTCCGGTAATATGTAATGAAGATGTTGTCACCAGAATCCGAACAATGTGCAGCGATGATGCATAATACGTTGTCTCTAGATCAGCAACAATCTATGATGTGCTTGGACTGCCAGCGATGTGAAGTCTATTTATAGTCGACTTGCTGCCGCGAGCAGAAACCATCTAACGCTTGTCGCTGCAAGTCCCAGATGACCAATAATAAATCTGCTGACGGGGAAGTCCTCTATGACCCGTGAAGATAGTCTGTACCCTGCTAACTGGACTGTAAATGGAGCCTTTCCCACGTTCAAAGAGTTGTTTACAACTGTAGACGACTTCCTGGCACGTGACTATGACCGGTTCTGCGCAGGGCGTTGTCTATCATGGACCAATCAGATTACAGATGTGACGTCACCGGTGTTGCAGGTAAATGATCCTCGTAGAATCTTGTGCAGTCGTTGATTTCTTCGTCAACACTCAGCCTTGTCCATAACCTCTCTGTTCGGCTTGTGCCGGAGTTACACGAGTGAACATGTGTCTAGATGGCCGAGTGGAAGCGCATGAAAACTTTGCAGCGTAGTACCGATGTAAGCAGACTGTTCCCTGTCTGCTGTGACTGTATTCTTCAACTTTATAATCTTTACTGCAGTCGTCATCTTATACAGATGTTCTGTAAAGTTGACCGTAACCGATGTCTCGCTGAGGAACTGCGGCAAAGCTGTTAACTGTCCCCTTGATATCTTGTAAGCCCATGTGATGAAAATTCTTCTTCTGTGTTTCATCGGATGTTATCTGACATCGTTAGTTGAGGTGTGCGTCCCTTCCTTCAGCCACTCGTTGATCCAACATAGACAACATCTAGTTGCATCTTCTTATCTTCCATCTTGAAGATCTATTACGGGATTCACTGATGATCTTGTAATCTCAAACCCTGATGTTATCATGAAGGGCTCCGTATGATGAAGGGGATATCTGCTATCGTTGAATGGCGGGACGTGCTGACTCTGATTATAATCCTCCCCGTGAGTGCCTGCGCGCAGGTTGATGAAGGTCCAAGTTGGAAGATCCGTATCTGCGCAGTCTGTAGAATCCTGGAGAACGACTGGATCTATTTCTGTGTTAGAATCCTTCCTGCTGAGATGCTGAAACTGTGTGGAGGCTCCATCGTGGAGTGTGCAGGTGAAGGGTCCCAGTGTGACCATGTATTCCTCCTGGAGTCTTGATTTATCTCTCTAGGCCTTCACGACGGCTGATTCACATAATCTCCCCTCTGTGAGATGTGGAGTGCCTGCGCGCAGGATCCCGATGTGAGTCTAAGTCCGACAGTGATGACAATCCGTATCTACGACGTCTGTAGGGTTCGGGAGAACGCTTCGATCTGCCTCTGCATGGAGAATTCTTAGCGGCTCCTTCAGGGACGTCTAAGGCTGAGCTGACGCTGGTAGTGTTGTCCAGGCTCCTAACTTCAGACTGGGAAGATCGTCGGATGCATGCGCCTTCACGCAGGCTTCCCTCTTCTTCCAAGTGCGTTGGAGAGGTTGCTGAATCTTCACGCAGGCTTGTAGTCATCGTAGTGGTCTTCGTAGCAGCTTTCTCCTGCGCGAAGCATCGTTCCATCATCGACATCATCTGGTCTGTAAACTGTTGCATAAACAGCCCCGGGTTGAAGTTCTGTGATATCAGCAGTGAAGGATCTTGTCTTCTGCGTAGAGCTGCAAAGAGACTTCGACAAAGTCTTAGGAGCTGTAGACTTCTTCTTCTGCGCTGAAGAAGATCTCGTCTTCTTGTCTGCAATGAGGACAGCTCTGTTGATGACGATCTCTACTTATTCGAGACGGAGTTCATCACTGGAACAGCGACCTGCCCCCATAAAACGCTCGGCAATTCACTGGAATTATGAACATCGGCAGCAGTAGTTAACACACAGTTATCAGCGCAATCACTCGATTTACCAGACATGACTTGTGAATACCTTCTTACACAGTCCTTTGCACGTTTATGAAGAGAAAAAAGGTAGTTATTAAATTCAAAAGTAGTTAGTTTCTGACAATGTTTACAGCGATAGCGATAGCCACAGCCACAGACAGCCGGTACCTACAACGAATACAAGTTTTCATCAATTGTAAACCAGATGAAAAACATGGCAAACAGCATATAATTTAGACATAATATCAAAACATTTGATAATATACAATCCAAAAACCATATACAGCTGCCATTTAGATGTAAAAGGTCCAAAATAGAAAAGGATATGTGCCGAATAGGGACCCAGGTGCTCTCACAACCGTCCTCAAGGGCTAAGATGGAGAGAGTGACAAACATACCTGGTCATGTGACCAAAATGGTCAAGGAGGCAAGGGAGACTACTCGTGGGTGTGATGATTTTACGTCCGCTTTTTAGAAGGGAACTTCAAGGGATTTCAAGTGTTCCACTATCATTCGCAAGAAGAAGGAGGCAAGCATTTAGCATGAGTCAGGATAAAGAAAAATTACAGTTTTGCACGTGTTGCACATATTGCAATATGCAACACAATTACGCTTCACAATACACCAGCTATACTGTTGCCTGCTGGCTTACCTTGGCGCTGGTGGCAACACAAGCAAGCCTATCACCGGTAGGAATGTATAACCCACGCCTATACGGGTAGGAATGTAGACTGTTGCCTGCTGGCTTTACCTTGGTGTTGGTGGCAATACACCAGCTTATACCGGTAGGAATGTATTGGCTTTGCCTGCTGGCCTATCACCGGGTAGGAATGTAGCGTTGGCTGGCTTACCTTGGCGCTGGTGGCAAAGCAACACGCCTATCACCGGTAGGAATGTAGACTGTTGCCCGCTGGCTTACCTTGGTGGTGGTGGCAAAGCAACCCATGCCTCCATCACCGGTAGGAATGTAGACTGTTGCCTGCTGGCTTACCTTGGTGCTGGTGGCAACACAACACAAGCCTATCACCGGGTAGGAATGTATACTGTTGCCTGCTGGCTTACCTTGGTGCTGGTGGCAACACAACACAAGCCTATCACCGGGTAGGAATGTATACTGTTGCCTGCTGGCTTACCTTGGTGCTGGTGGCAACACAACACAAGCCACAAGCCTATCACTTGGGGTAGGAATGTATACTGTTGCCTGCTGGCTTACCTTGGTGCTGGTGGCAACACAACACAAGCCTATCACCGGGTAGGAATGTAGACTGTTGCCTGCTGGCTTACCTTGGTGCTGGTGGCAACACAACACAAGCCTATCACCGGGTAGGAATGTATACTGTTGCCTGCTGGCTTACCTTGGTGCTGGTGGCAACACAACACAAGCCTATCACCGGGTAGGAATGTAGACTGTTGCCTGCTGGCTTACCTTGGTGCTGGTGGCAACACACGACAAGCCTATCACCGGGTAGGAATGTATACTGTTGCCTGCTGGCTTACCTTGGTGCTGGTGGCAACACACGACAAGCCTATCACCGGGTAGGAACAGTCGAAGGCAAGCCGGTGCAGCAGCAGCGCTGCTGTGTCCCGTGGAACATACTTCAGTTCCGGACTGTCATCTTTGTTCTGCATAGTTCGGAGGTTGAGCAAATGTAGGTCACAGGGCAGTTCCTGCGAAATGGGTGTGAAGACAGGGTTGAGTGTGAGGGATGGGGAGCTTGGTTTCTGGGGCATCACAAATATCGGCTGAGTCAGATGCAGGGACACCAGGTGTGCCACGAGGGTTGGGTAGCCCAGGGTCACGGTGCTACTCGCCTGAAACAAACACAATCAAATCATAAGGAAGAGATTTTTTAATGGATGTCAACTTCTTTATTATGAGGAACACAATGTTTCGGAGTATGTTCTTACTCCTTCATTATCTGACGAAGGAGTAAGGATATATATGTGTAGCACTTCTAAATGCCATTCAAAAACCTGGTACAATCAAAACACTTGTGGTGATATGACACTAAATTCTCCATTGCATCAAACTAATGGCTGGTGTGGCTGTGTACAATGCAGGATATGGAAAGGCAGTATGACATGTCAATGAAACATGGACAGAAACATAACAAGCTTATGGTGGTAAACATTAATTGCATATCAGCTGAAACAACGCTACAATGACAGACACAGTAACCGCTAAACTCTCCGCCAAGAGGCTGTATTGCTAACAATCGTATGACTTCATAATATGACACATACAGTGCATGGAGTTCGAAAACAATTCAATCAGCTGTTTTTGAGTTCACAATGTACACATTTATTTTAACGACTTTTAGTGCTTTATTTAAACCATTTCAAAACTTGCATCGCTTGCACACTCAACGTAAAGATAATTAACCATTTCTAGAGCAGTTTGAAGCTTGTCAGAATATGTTTCGCTGATTTTAAAAATCCAGTCGAGAGGTAAATGCCAATTTGTTTACATGTCATATAGTCGGTAGCGAGCTTATCTATCTTCAAAATAAAACAAAATGATATTTTGTGTATTTAACATGGTGGTAAGATAAATACACTGCAAACTTCTCCCTCGGGTAATACGGTCTGATCTTTGTAGCAGTGTCGTCCCTTGCTACCGGCTCGGCTGACACTGCTGCAAGGATGCGTACATCAGACCATATTACCCTCGAGAGAAGCTTACAGCTTATAATGTATCACAAGATGTGTTCTGGGAATGTGATATTACTAATGTCAACAACATCAACATTCCAAGGTGTACATGTTCGGATTTAGTCTTTCAAAAGCAGTTCTACAAACGAAACCTTAAAATATACATTTTAGGTACCTGTATGGTCTGTGTTAGAACTGGATGAAAAATATACAAAGAAAAGTCTTAACCCATAATTATCCAGAAATTTTTTTACTTTTATTTCACGATTTTCAATTTTTTATTAAAATATTGTGTACTTCAGACTTTTAGGTGCATGATGTCAGTATTATTTGGCTTAATCTTATTTCTATTCACAATGGTTCAATACATATTTAGTATCTACTTTCCAGAGAGGTCATAAACCTGCTTAAAGGTCACATGCAACGTCAGAGAAGCCTTCCAGATACACCTGCACACAAAAATCATATCACATCACACTGGACACACTCTCCTACATTCACTGTGTCACACTGGGCACACACTCTCCTACATTCACTGTGTCACGCTGGACACACTCTCCTACATTCACTGTGTCACACTGGACACATTCTCCTACATTCACTGTGTCACGCTGGACACACTCTCCTACATTCACTGTGTCACGCTGGACACACTCTCCTACATTCACTGTGTCACACTGGACACATTCTCCTACATTCACTGTGTCACGCTGGACACACTCTCCTACATTCACTGTGTCACACTGGACTCATTCTCTTACATTCACTGTGTCACACTGGACACATTCTCCAACAATCAGTGTGTCACACTGGACACATTCTCCTACATTCACTGTGTCACACTGGACACATTCTCCTACATTCACTGTGTCACACTGGACACATTCTCCAACAATCAGTGTGTCACACTGGACACAGTTTCCAACATTCACTGTGTCACACTGGACACATTCTCCAACAATCAGTGTGTCACACTGGACACAGTTTCCAACATTCACTGTGTCACACTGGACACACTCTCCTACATTCACTGTGTCACACTGGACACACTCTCCTACATTCACTGTGTCACACTGGACACATTTTCCCACATTCACTGTGTCACACTGGACACACTCCTACGTTCACTGTGTCACACTGGACACACTCTCCCACATTCACTGTGTCACAGGACACATTCTCCTACATTCACTGTGTCTACAGGACACACTCTCCCATTCACTGTGTCACACTGGACACATTATCCCACATTCACTGTGTCACACTGGACACACTCTCCTACATTCACTGTGTCACACGGGACACATTCTCCCACATTCACTGTGTCACACTGGACACACTCTCCCACATTCACTGTGTCACACTGGACACATTTTCCCACATTCACTGTGTCACACTGGACACACTCTCCTACATTCACTGTGTCACACTGGACACATTCTCCCACATTCACTGTGTCACACTGGACACACTCTCCTACATTCACTGTGTCACACTGGACACACTCTCCTACATTCACTGTGTCACACTGGACACATTCTCCTACATTCACTGTGTCACACTGGACACACTCTCCTACATTCACTGTGTCACACTGGACACATTCTCCCACATTCACTGTGTCACGCTGGACACACTCTCCTACATTCACTGTGTCACACTGGACACACTCTCCTACATTCACTGTGTCACACTGGACACACTCTCCTACATTCACTGTGTCACACTGGGCACACTCTCCTACATTCACTGTGTCACACTGGACACACTCTCCTACATTCACTGTGTCACACTGGACACACTCTCCTACATTCACTGTGTCACACTGGACACACTCTCCTACATTCACTGTGTCACACTGGACACACTCTCCTACATTCACTGTGTCACACTGGACACTGTCTTCTACATTCACTGTGTCACACTTGACAGTCTCCTACATTCACTGTGTCACACTGGACACACTCTCCTACATTCACTGTGTCACACTGGACACTGTGTCCCACATTCACTGTGTCACACTTGACACATTCTCCTACATTCACTGTGTCACACTGGACACACTTCTCTCCTACATTCACTGTGTCACGCTGGACACATTCTCCTACATTCACTGTGTCACACTGGACACATTCTTCTACATCATTCACTGTGTCACACTGGACACATTCTCCTACATTCACTGTGTCACACTGGACACACTCTCCTACATTCACTGTGTCACACTGGACACATTCTCCTACATTCACTGTGTCACACTGGACACATTCTCCTACATTCACTGTGTCACACTGGACACATTCTCCTACATTCACTGTGTCACACTGGACACATTCTCTTACATTCACTGTGTCACACTGGACACATTCTCCTACATTCACTGTGTCACACTGGACACACATTCTCCTACATTCACTGTGTCACACTGGACACATTCTCCTACATTCACTGTGTCACACTGGACACATTCTCCTACATTCACTGTGTCACACTGGACACATTCTCCTACATTCACTGTGTCACACTGGACACATTCTCCTACATTCACTGTGTCACACTGGACTCATTCTCTTACATTCACTGTGTCACACTGGACACATTCTCCTACATTCACTGTGTCACACTGGACACATTCTCCTACATTCACTGTGTCACACTGGACACATTCTCCTACATTCACTGTGTCACACTGGACACATTCTCCTACATTCACTGTGTCACACTGGACTCATTCTCCTACATTCACTGTGTCACACTGGACACATTCTCCTACATTCACTGTGTCACACTGGACACATTCTCCTACATTCACTGTGTCACACTGGACACATTCTCCTACATTCACTGTGTCACACTGGACTCATTCTCCTACATTCACTGTGTCACACTGGACACATTCTCCTACATTCACTGTGTCACACTGGACACATTCTCCTACATTCACTGTGTCACACTGGACACATTCTCCTACATTCACTGTGTCACACTGGACACATTCTCCTACATTCACTGTGTCACACTGGACACATTCTCCTACATTCACTGTGTCACACTGGACTCATTCTCCTACATTCACTGTGTCACACTGGACACATTCTCCTACATTCACTGTGTCACACTGGACACATTCTCCTACATTCACTGTGTCACACTGACTCATTCTCTTACATTCACTGTGTCACACTGGACACATTCTTACATTCTGTGTCACACCTACATTCTCCTACATTCACTGTGTCACACTGGACACATTCTCCTACATTCACTGTGTCACACTGGACACATTCTCCTACATTCACTGTGTCACACTGGACACATTCTCCTACATTCACTGTGTCACACTGGACACATTCTCTTACATTCACTGTGTCTGTGTCACACTGGACACATTCTCCTACATTCTCTGTCTCACTGGACACATTCTCCTACATTCACTGTGTCACACTGGACACATTCTCCTACATTCACTGTGTCACACTGGACACATTCTCCTACATTCACTGTGTCACACTGGACACATTCTCCTACATTCACTGTGTCACACTGGACACATTCTCCTACATTCACTGTGTCACACTGGACACATTCTCCTACATTCACTGTGTCACACTGGACACATTCTCCTACATTCACTGTGTCACACTGGACACATTCTCCTACATTCACTGTGTCACACTGGACACATTCTCCTACATTCACTGTGTCACACTGGACACATTCTCTTACATTCACTGTGTCACACTGGACACATTCTCCTACATTCACTGTGTCACACTGGACTCATTCTCTTACATTCACAGCTTACACTGCATCACGCTGAACACACTCTGGTAATTTCACTGATGCTTAACAATGCTACATAGAAATGTTTTTACCCTGAATGAGACTTGATACACCCAAACTCTGCTGGGACAAAATGCTGAATCTGCAATTTGAATCTTCCATGAACATCATGGCTGGCATAGGGTAGAAGTTGGCTTGTAGTGGGAGCTTGTCATATGTCTTTCTTCTCTGCATCTGTTCAACATAAGAGATCATAATTGTTAGAAGAACTATGTGACTAGGTATCCTTTCACAGATGAGGGTCTCACAATCTCATATCGTGTGAATACTTTAATAATATATCCTGTACAAAACAATAGTCATATTTACAAATACGGTAAACCTACAAATATAAGTGACTATTAAACTGCACATGAATAATAAAACGCACAACACAAATAACACAAAAATGTCACAATACAGATAATCAGATGACACTGTTACTTGCCAATATTAGTAAAATCTAAATATTTTTTATATTTGTATACTTATCATGCACTACTTACTTCCTGCACTTATTGCTTACGACTTGAAACGTGGCTGTGCCAGACGATTGATGTTGAAACCGTAGACTGTGATCACTTCCTGGTCTCGGGTAAACATCTGTCCGCGCACGCATCACCGGAAGGTGACCTCAGCCACCTTTGATTATTGCCGTAAATCCCACAGATGAAAACGAAGATGGGAGGTAGCTGATAGCACAGGGTGGGCCCTTATCATAAGTAGTGCAGGATAAGTATACAAATATACAAAATATTTAGATTTTACCAAATTTTTAACTAATCCTGCACTACTTACTTCCTGCACCTTTATCGGACAGGGAGGATGGAGGGCGTGTCATCTGTGGGGATCGCCTTGCAAGGTAAACAAAGACAGCTCGGTCAATGTTATCAAGTGCGCCTCGGTGGTGGAAAACCGTCATCCCACCTAGACACGGAGTCTTAAATGGAATATACCACACGATTTTAAAGCGTTATAAGCTTTAGGGAAATGCAGTAAAAAGCAGTGACTCAGGTTAACCCTAGCGTTACTCCTTAACTGACACACCCAGTTGTTCTCCTGGAAAAACTTCTTTCTTTTTTTTCACACGGCAACATCTCTGGAACATTCTACCACTCACCCTAAAAGAAATAGAATCTGCTGATGCTTTCAAAACTGCCCTCAAAACTCATCTGTTCAAACTCTCTTTTCCACAGACATTGTCTACAATCTTTTCTCTTCATAGCGCCATTGAGCAATATCTTTTGGAAATAGGCGCTCTATAAATCAATTATTATTATTATTATGCCTCGTGGGAAGAAAAATCATGAATGAAGACACCTTCGTGGAATCTGGAATCTGCTTCCTTTTTGGGAAAAAAAGCATGGTGGAAGGTATCTTCGTTGCACCTGGCAGAATAGTCAACAGACAGTGACTATCTCTCAGTGGTAATTCACATATAAGACATGTAGGAAAAGACCACATGATTTTTAAAGCAAGATTAGCTTTAGGGAAATGCAGTAAAAAGCATTGACTTGAGTTTTTCCAAGTGCTACTCCTTAAATAAATAAAGCATGGATGGTAGCTCCTGTCAATGGGGACTGCTAAAACAAAGGGAATTGCCACGAACAGAAACGCCTTCCGTCTAAAAATAAAGCAGGAAACTGCTAAAACAGGTGTGTGTGTGTGTGTGTATTCAGCGGATCCTGCTTCATGGCAACACAACTGCTCGAACGACTGCCCCTTGTTATACATGTGCCTGATAGGAGTCTAATGTTCATCAGCAATGCAGTAACAATGCTCTGGCTGAAAAGTAATTGGCGCATAATGCCGCCTGCAGATGCAGTGTGTTAATTGAATCGTTCTGTGGTGGGATGAGGATGCACTATAGGATGTTTCCCCATCTAGCTAGTTGAAAAGGAGCACTTGACACTAGACTGCTTCAAATCGGAAACCAACCTCTGGTTGGTCAGCTGGGACCAGAGACCATATAATAGATATCATATGGTCTCTGTTGGGACCGACTAAATATAGTCGAAGTCAAGTTGTTAATTCTTGATTGGGACGACAAGATTTGGAAGCAAGACCGGAAGAAACGTATTTTGCATGTAGCTCCCCCAGGAAAGGCTTAAGCCATCCTCTGCCCAGGCTGACCATCCTGAGACAGAAACACATAAACCGGTATCTCTTTGTGTAGCATTCAGTCTGTGAAAGCGTCAGATCCCGATATAGCGTCTGCTAAGATGTACCCGCACCCAGGAATATGCTGAGTTCTCAGATGGACATGGGTGTCGGGTATTACTGGAATACAGACGGAACTTCTGGAAACAGTAACCCGGTCAAACTCTTGTTAAACCGCACAACAATTGGGTTGCCCGGAAGATAATGCACCCAGTGACGGATAGCGAGGACACACTGCCTAGAGCTGCAAACTGCTGATTGATCTCATGTCCGAAACACTGAGATTATCAGATATAGTAAGGGGGTGCCTTAATACTGCATGGAAGTGCCGACCTAAACGTAGGTAGTCCGCAACTCGCTCATTCAAGGGGACTGCAGCTTTGACATCTATGGGCGGGTCCACTACAGGAAAAAGAAATACTAAGGTAAGTGAGGTAGGAGACCGACACGTTGACGATTGTCCGCCTGTCAATCCCGGGTGGACATCGGTCTGAACAGCACATGTGGGATGAGGGTCTAAAACCTGTACCTGCCAGATTCCGAATGAGGATCTTGTCTGCCTGAAAGAGGCTTCAAATCTACGTCAGTGTGTGTGATGGTACAAGGTCCGAAATGTCCCGGTTGACAAGTCAACCCAGCTAATATAAAGATGTATGGTGAAAACTGGCTGCTGTCCGTATGCAAATTACGTCATATGGCGGAGAGCACACATGAAATCACCAAATTATCACTGTGGCTGCATTATGATACGAGTTAATAACCATGGAGCTGTTGAAGTAAAAGCGCAGGTACTCCCGGTCAAAAGTAAACTTCGGAACCCGGCACAGGAGATGGAAGGCAGGAGATGGAACACATGTTTCCAGATGTCGTGACGTATGGACCCCCAAGAAATAACCAATTACGTCAGAAACGCAGTAGTCACCAAGTACGGGTGTTTGGATAATACAAGGGCCTCTGGAGGACAGAGTGTCCAGTCGTGTGGATCTTGAGCTTCATTTGCCCCTGCTTCCGTTACCCTTGAAGGGGACGCAGCTACGTTTATATCCTCCCTTGTGTTTGTCGATATGAGACTTGTCACCACGTCTCCAAGCCTGATTCCATACCCGCCTAACAGTGTGGCGTCGAGGCAATAGTAGGTACTGGATTCATGTGATGAGGGATGTTGGACTTGCTGTAAAAATCAAGGGCCGTCATTCCTTGAGACTCACGCCTTGTAAGACGCACTGTACGAAGAAAACTGTCACGCGTTTAATTTCTTGACAAGGGATTGCGTAAATGCCATGCCCGGCCTTAGGTGCCATAATAGTTGAAATCTCCGACGTAGGGGCCATCAGAGACAGTGGCGCAACCAACAGCTGCCGAACCCTTGAAGATTTTGGAGGCGATGGCACAGTATGTTACACACCGGAGACACTGGATATAGTGGAGGCATCATATAGGTGCTGAATCTGGTGTCTACCTGCTGGGTTTATGAGTATGGGTTTATAGGCACTAGATCTAGTAGAGGCGCCAAACAGCTGGTAGCGCCGTACAGGCGCTGTATCTGGTAGAACCGCCGTACAGGCGCTGGAGTGAGTGAGTATGATTTTATAGGCGCCATACAAGCGCTCGATCTGGTGGAAAACGCCATACAGGCTCTGGAGTGAGTAAGGATGGTTTACAGGCACCGTACAGGCACTGGATCAGGTAGACCATACATTTGCTGTAGTCAGGAACGAAGCTGGAACAGGTAGGTTTTGCGACGGAGACGCTGACACCAACTGCTGAACGCCGAGATCGTAGTCCATGGGGTAGATGCACCGTACAGATGCTGCGGTTATGAACAGCAGTAGCGTTGTTGTACCAGATTGCCCTGCTAACTAGGTCAAGTGTGGATGGGTATCTGGGTGCTTGCCATAGGCGACGTCGGTGGTGGACTTGGCGCTTCATAGATGGAAAAAAAAGGTGTTAAGATGATATATTAAGAAAGCGCAACAAGCACATTTATTCATGTGAAAAATGGGGAAAAACACGGAAAAGTGCAATTCAAACAGTATGAATGAAGGCACTTATGAGATACCCCGCCTTACAAACTATACAGCGTGTGCCATATAGAAACTGCAACATAGCAGAAACCCCCAGCAAACACACAGTGAAAAACATTACAATAGTAATGAGGAACACACGGGGAAACAGCATAATAGTAACGGGGTATAACAGCATAATTGAGAACAACATCTCACAAATACTGACAAAAACTGGAGACCAGAATTAAGGCTTAATAATAATATACAATAATGTAATTTTCTGATTAAAATTGATATTTTATACTTATCCTGACTCATGCTACTTGCTTGTCTTCTTCTTCTTGCGAACACAGTGGAACACTTGTATCTCCCAATTGAAGTTCCCTTCAATGTAAAATCACTAATTAGTACTCACCACGAGTTATCCGTTCCCTCAAAAGCGCGGGAACGAGGGCGCCACCTCCTGCCATGTGCCTCACTCTCTCCTTATATAGTGAGCCCAACACTTGAATTTTCAGGGAAATCCAAAGTGTTATGTGGGGAGGACGGGAGGGCTTACCTCATGAGTCAGGATAAGTATAAAATATCAATTTTAATCAGAAAATTACATATTTTTTCTTATCCTGACTCATGCTACTTGCTTGTAGAATCCGACGGAAATGGAGGTGGGAATACAGAATACTTTGGATTCTAAATAATTAGTGATTTCTGTAATGACTGTAATAACCCTTATGGGAACTTCATAAAGGTACTGATTGATGAATTCCTGCTGCTAACTTATTAGCTGCCCTATATGGGTTATTACAATATAATATTAAGATAAAAGTATATACAACATGCATACTATGCTTAAGACTAATAGACTTAAGCTTGACAATATGATAGCATAAATTTCATAGAGTTTGTTAGCTAATATACTTTTATGATATATCCATAGTACTGAGCTTAAGATATGATTAACTTAAGCTAAATATATAATAGCAAAAACTTCATAGAGTTTGTTAGCTAATATACTGTTATGATATAACAACCATAGTACTGTGCTTAAGATAATAAATGAACTTAAGCAAAATATATATAGCATATAGCTATTTAGTACTGTTATAAGATAAGTAGTAAAATCTATAAGATTGACTTATCTTCTCCGAGAAACTGTCAACTGTTGTGCGAGGACCATGGGACCGAAATGGTGAATACCTGAGACGTCCTCAGTGGTGATATCTCTCAGATAATGGTTGGCAAACACCATATTGGATCTCCAGAAACAACCCTCCATTATGGTATTCAAAGAGCAGTTGCCGCGCAGAGCAAGTGTCGATGCTAACGCTCTAATTTCATGAGGATTAGATGCTCTTGGAGGGTCGAGTCCTGCAGCCTTGTAGGCACGTAGTATGACAGTTCTGATCCAAATGGAGATGGTAGTATGTGAGACTTCAGTCTGCGTAGCTGTTGATAGAGGAATAAATAATCTCTTGAATTTTTGTCTCCTCTGTTTGGATCGTTGGAAATATATTTTCAGTGCTCTTACTGGGCATAGTGATAGATCCATCGTATCATGAGGTCCAAGTATAGATGAGAGAGCTGGGACATGGAATAACCTGTCTGGTTGGCCTGGTAATTGGTTCTTGGCAATAAAATCCCAACGTAGTCCCATATGCACGATGTTATGAATATCATCAAAGCGTGTTTTCTCGTAATCCAAAGCGTGAATCTCTGACATCCTGGCTGCCGTAGCTAGAGATAACAGGAACAATGTTTTCTGTGTCAGAAATTTGAACGATGTTGATTGTAACGGTTCATATGCCTCACTTGTGAGGTGTTGGAGCACTATATTTAGATCCCAAGCTGGAGCGTGAAATCTGCGTTTTTGATCCTCCAGTCGGAATGCTCGTAGTAAGGCGAGTAACTCTGGGGTCTTGGTTAACTTGACACCCGTTCTCATAGTTATGACAGAACTTACTGCTGCAAGATAAGTGGATAAGGTTGAGCCTTTTAGATTTCTGGTCTGACGTAGATAACATAAGTAGTCAGCCACTTGAGGATGAGTAGCATATCTAGCTGTAAATCCTTTCTTTGCAGCATAATTGACAAAACTGTGCCATTTGTCATCGTATAAGTTGCGAGTGGAGTTACGCAAGGCAAGCGTGACTGCTTTTGCCGCTCTGGCTGAATAACCTCTCTTATTTAGAGACGCCTTGATACAGTCCATACGTGAAGTTGGAATGTTTCTGGCTTTCCGTGTGCTTGTTTGGTGTGCGGATGTATTAACAGATTCAAGCGACTTTGGAAAGTTGTAGTATTGGTTGTCCGATTTCTTGAATAAGAGTTGGAAACCACGTTCTCGCTGGCCAGTAGGGCGTGACCAAAATCAGATGGAGGCTCTGAGTTTGTTTGATTTTGAGTAACACTTGTGGGATTAACGCTGGTGGCGGGAACGCGTATGCGTTGAGTCCTTCCCACGATATGCTTAGTGCGTCCGTTGCCCATGCTAGTGGGTCTGGAACTGGCGAGACAAAAGTTGTCAGTTGTTTGTTGAATCGAGTGGCAAATAGGTCTATTAGTGGAGTTCCTATTTCCTTGATAATTTGATTGAATATCTCTGTATGGAGCATCCATTCCGTCGGTGATGGTTGGAGTGGACGAGAGAGAGCGTCTGCTATTACATTCTTTGCTCCTGGAATGTGACATGCTCTGACATGTATGTTGAGATTGTCGATTAAATCGGGGACCTTGTTGAGCCTTGTTTGTTCACATAAAACGCCACTGTCGAATTGTCTGTGTGAATCATCAACTGAGCATTCTGTAGAAAGTTGCTCCAATGACTTATGGCGTTTATCACTGCTTGCATCTCTAGCAGATTTATGTGTAATTTGCTCTCTTGATTGCTCCATAGGCCTGACGCTGTCCTGTTGGCGAGATGGGCTCCCCAACCTTGTAGTGATGCGTCTACGTAGAGATGTGTTTCCGATTCCGGCTCTATTAAGGAGACGCCTACGCAAACATTCAATCTCTTGGTCCACCATAGTAGGTGAGGTTTGACCTGATCCAGTAGACTGAACGGTAGAGAGTCGTTGAGATGCGAATTGATGAGGACTTGCAACGGACATAAATGTAGTCTGCCTCTGACTCTCATGTCTTGAGCGGATGTGAGTAATCCCAATAGGCTCTGCCACTGTCGTAGTGGTAACGGAGAGAGTAAGGCTTGTGGGATTGACTGTTGGATCTTGATCCATCTGTCCTCCGGTACTACTATACGATTCTGGGCTGTTAGAAATCGTATACCTAGAAATTGCAGATCTTGTGTTGGCTCTAGGTCTGACTTGAGTAGATTTACTAACCATCCTAGTTGAGTTAGTAATTTGATTATAAAGTTCAGCTGTAGTCTGAGACGCTGTGGATCTGGATCCACTTGTATCCCGTCGTCTAGGTAAAACGCGCTGCGAAGACCTTGACGATGTAGGTATGAGATGATAGGTTTCGTTACTCTTGTGAATAACCAGGGGGCCGATGAGATTCCAAAAGGGAGCACTTTCCATTGGTAATGTATTCCGTCTAGGATAAATCTTAGATATTTCCTTGAATCGGGATGAATCGGAATGTGTAGATATGCGTCTTGCAGATCTATGCTGGCCATGTAGTCTCTGGGACGAATTAAGTGTCGTAGTTGCGGTAGGTGTATCATGCGAAATGCTGGCGGTTTGCTTAGATGGTCTCTGTTGAAGATGCTCATATTGTGTATGAGACGAAACTTTTCCCTGGAATTTTTCTTGGGCACTAGGAAAACTGGGGAGTAGAAACCTGGTACGATGTTTACTTGATCCAGAACTTCTAAGGCCTGCTTGTTTAATAGTGTAGCTACTGCCTCTCTTAACATTGGTAGTTGTAATGGATGGAAGTCGAACCTTGGAGGGATGACTGTCAACGGAGGTTTGGCCTTGAGTTGTATTTGATATCCGTGCTGTAGGATGTTGGATACATAAGGATCTTGTAGGAATCCCCAGTTTTCCCAGTGCAGATGAAGGCGTCCACCCACTTGAGACGGTTGTACTGGAACGGCTGGGGGTGGAAGACTCCAGTCGTTCCGAACCTGTACTTCATCGTTTATAAGTGCGGGAACCTCTGGATGACCTGCCTCTTGCTGATCCTCCTCTGAAATTGCTGTATGGGCGATGAAAAGATTCCTTAGAACCTTTTGCTGCAGCCAATTGCTTGTCCCGTGCTTTCTGTAGTCGAGAGAATTTCGACTTGCCAGAGTATCTCATAGATGTTTGCTTAATGACATTAGCTAACGTATCCATGGACTTAATCATAAGCACCTCTCTAGAGTCCTTAGACACTTCTTTGGAAACCTTGTCTATGTTACCACCAAAGAGATATGAAGATGACAACGGGGCAGCATAGAGGGATTCGGTAAATTGGTTACCCCAATTACAGGAGGCTAGGAGACCCTGACGACGAACCATAGTAGTAGCTGCCGAAAGCGCTGACAAATGATCTGTTAGGAATTGTTGGTCTCTTTTCTGCATGAGTAGAGCCGAGTAGATCATTCTATCTTCTTCATCTGTATAGTCTTTGAACTTGGTGAGAAGAGTTTCATTGACAGTTCTAGATCTATTCAGTCCAAAAAACATTCTCCTAGAAATGGTATCCAACTGAGCTAGCTTGCGGTCGTCTATTCTGTAATTCCTGGACTTGTTCTCATTGATTAACTTAAAGTTCTCATCAATATCTTGAGCCTTGAAAAAGGAGTCCATATTGTGGCCTGCAAACTTCTTAGCGTTGAAAACCGGGAAATGTGCTGTCTGAGACTTCGTAGATTTGGTAAAAGCTGCATCCAGATTAACTGGAACCGCTGCTATCGGGTCAAGAGGAGGTAAGGAGATAGTGTCAGCATCATCTTCCTTCATCAAATAAGTATGGGCTGAGTTCTCGTCCTTAGACGGGGAGGAAAGTTCCAAACCATTCACCATCCAGTATCTAATTTCTGCATCCGAGAATATGATACCCTCTTCCTCTTCTGATGTCGGATCACCGATAATAGAGTGAGGTGGAGTCCTAGATCTATATGAGGATCGACGAGAAGAATGTGGTGAACGGACTGACGAGTGGCTTGTATAGGGAGACCTTTGTGGAGACTTCCTTGGCGAACGCTGGAGGCTTCGTGAAGCTCTCTGTGAATCCCTTATAGATCTTCTAGCTGAAGATGACTTGGAGCCACTTAACCTTCGTGAAGGCCTTCGTGAAGGTGTTGAGTCAGAGTCCGAATCATTAGATAGGAGCTTGCTTCGCGAACGACCTCTGTGTTCTTCAGGGTCTGAGCTCGGTGAAGCACTCCTCCTCCGTGAAGCCTTTCGCGAATGGTGAGGATCTGGGTCCTTCGTGGAGGCGGACTGGGACGTCCTTCACGAAGGCTTCGGACACTGGGCTGGGTTGCCCTTCCGTGGAGGCTGGGCGTCTGTGGGCTCTGGGGCCCCTCCTGGCGAGAAGTCAAGCAAAGCGGGCTCTGGGGCCCTACAAGACTGTGAGTGGGTTGGGCTCTGGGGCCCGCGGCTCTGAGGCCTCTGTAAACCATATCGATCTTCCATCAACATCATAATCTGGTTGACCAGGTCGTCTGGGACGGTCTGCGCTGATGTAGACGCTGCCCTCTGTATGGTAGCGACGGGACCCTCAGGTGGATTCTCTGCCGTCAGTGTAGGCATCTCTAGCTGCGTGTTGATCTGCGCTGAGGTGACGGTAGCCGATACAGGTCGCTTCTTATGCAGTATATCTGGAATGATGATCGGTAGATCGTCATCATATAAGCCCAATTCTGAAACAGGAAGAATGTCAGATGAAAAATTGTTAGTAGTCTTCGTAGGTTTCACTTTTCTGGGTGCGGAGTGTACTTTGTGATGACATAGAAGCTCTCCTGGTCTTAGACTGGGACGGCGGGATGTCCTGGGATGCAGGTCGCATCTTGGAGATAGCGGACTGCGCCCCACGCTTATCCCCCGAGGGCAACTCAAGCGGAACACCAGACGGTAGGGGGTCATCCGCCAACAGTTGACATGGTATATCAGACTCTGATCTATTAGCCATGACCGAAGACTGTTTCCGTAATCTATCTGCTGCGCGTCTCAAGACGCAAAATAAATATTTATCAAAGGCAGAATTAGATAATTTAATACAATGATTGCAACATGAAACAGTAGAGCACGGCGTAATACAACTAGGGCATATTAAATGCGGATCAGCAGCAGAGAAACGTAATTTACAAACAGTGCAGATTTTCATTAACGCAATCTACTGAGCAAACACAGCGAACCGTGAATAAAACAGTAGAAACACGAATAAATATCAATGCATCATGTATAAGGATACTAGTTACACCTCTGTAGATGATTATAAGAGGTAAACAACTAAATATAAATAAAGGATATAATGTGTAGGGAGACACAGGCGCTCTCACGTCCTGCTCACTGGGCGAAGAAGGAGAGAGTGAGGCACATGGTAGGAGGTGGCGCCCTCGTTCCCGCGCTTTTGAGGGAACGGATAACTCGTGGTGAGTACTAATTAACCAAACCTGCAGAGGTTTTCAATTCTTTGAAGAGAGTCGTCCTTGGGGTACATATTATGCATTTTCCGGCTGAAAAATGTCCTGTGACAGTTGTATCAATGTTTTTTGAATAAAAAGATTGAACAATAAATAAACTCTTTTATTTATTATACGGCCCCTACCTCACGGAGTTACCTCCCTTAGCGCATGCGCACCAACTGGGTAGGCTCCTAGACCCGTATCATCATTCCTTCTGCTGAATATATCAGTGAACAGAATTGCGGGGAGGCCGGAGGCCCTACCCCAAGGACGACTCTCTTCAAAGAATTGAAAACCTCTGCAGGTTTGGTTAATTCTTTTCCAGAGAGATCGTCCTTGGGGTACATATTATGCATAAACACAGACTCCCAAAGACCGGAGGCCAGGGAGGAGGGAATTCTGTCCAAGCACACACAAATATAGCGATCGTATCATGGAAAAAAATTGAACAGACGCCATAACACTCACCTGTCACTTGTCCCAGTTTCGCTTCCGCGAGAATGCGTATCGAGCTGATAATGGCGTATAAACGTGCTTGGCTGGCTCCAAATAGCGGCGGAGCAGATCTCTTCAATGGGGAGTGCCGATGCAAAAGCTTTTGAGGCGGCTACTGCCCTGACCGAGTGAGCCTTCAACCCCTCAGGGGGAGGCTTGCCCTTAGCCTGATAAGCGGCACAAATAATGGCGAGACTAGCCAGCGAGACAAAGTCTGCTTGCTTTCGCTGGCAGACCAGCCTGCCCCCCACCACGGCACAAATACGAACAACAGAACAGCTGGGTACCCATCGTAACAACGGATCCCCGCGTTCAGTTTGTTTGATATAGACTTTGAGCGTCTTACGGACATCCAACGGGTGAGTGCTCGTAGGAGTGGTCCCCGATGTGGAAGGCTGGGTAAGAGTAGGAAGTTCGATAGGAGCTGTCACATGGAAAGCGTGATCGACCTTCGGTCCGTAAGTATCTGGGAGGCGAATACTGACACGATCCGTGTGAAACACAGTCAGCGCCGGTCGGACGACATAGCATGTAAATCACCGACCCTACGACCAGATGTTACCGCCACCAGAAAAACAGCTTTCCAGGTCAACAACTGAATGGAAATAGCCGATAGGTGTGAGAAAGTGGGACGGACAGCCAATCGAGCACGATCGACAAATCCCAAGGTGGACTGGTTAAGCCTGAGAGCAGGTCGAATCCGTTCCGCGCCAGCGAAAGCGCTATGCGAGAGGGTGCTGCCCCAGAAGAGCACCATCGACAGGGGTGTGAAAAGTGGAAATAGCGGTGGAGTAGCGGCGAATGGTCGGCCGCCAGGCCTTCTTCCAAAACGAGCTTGCAAAACTCCAATACTCGGACTAAATCCGCGCAGAAAAGGGATCTGCAATCCCCTATCTGAACACCAGCGCATAGCGGGACCACCTATCCTCGTACTGAGCGTTTGTCGAATCCGCCACCGAAGCCAGAATTGTGTCTGCAACTGCTGCAGGAATTCCGCGTGCCTCGAGGTTAGACCTGACAGAGGCCAAGCCACCCACTGAATCCGTGGATTTGGGTGGGCGCTCCGTTCTGAGTGAGAATGTCCGGTCGCAAAGGTAATAGAACAGGAGGCTGAGCCAGAAACCTGAGAATTACCGGAAACCAGCTCTGTGACGGCCAAAGCGGTGCCAGTAGCACAAGTAGCCGAGCTGGCTGGGTGGACAGCTGTGAAAGGACCACGGGAATGAGTGGTAACGGCGGAACGCCCAGAGCACTTTGCCCGTCCAATCCAGCAGGAAGGCGTCGGCAGCCAACGCCCCTGGGTCCGGTATCCGAGAGCAGAACACGGGTGTCTGATGCGTCCCGCCCGGACGCAAACAGATCCACCTCGAGCGACCATTACAACTGGGAGATTACTGTGAATATCTGCCTGTCGAAAGCATCCACTCGTCGCGGGGCCAGGATCCGGCGAGAGGCGCATCTGCTCGCGACGCGTTCTCCAGCCCGGGGAGATAAACAGGAGTACCTGACAATCGTACTGGTCGCACCAGAGGAGAAAGTCCCACGCTTCCCGAGGAGCGCTAGACACCGTGCCTCCCTGCTTCAGGATGTGCGACATGGCCGTCTGGTTGTCTAACTGAAGACGGACTACCTGGCCACGGACATGCTCTCTGAAGCTTCGAAATACCAACCGCACAGCTCTCAGTTCCAACACGTTGATGTGAAGGTGGGCTGCGCTTCGGACCAGAGTCGGAAGCCGACAGACTGCCCAGAACACCCCAGCCCGTGAGGGGACGCATCGGGTCTGAACTGTGAGAGCTGGCGTCGGGATTTCCAAGGGGAACCCCTGGTGAGATTCCCGACATTTGTCCACCACTGAAGGTGAGGTGTCAACCACTCGAGGGGACTGTGAGACTGCGCTCCAGATCCTCCGTGTGAGTCCACAGCCGAGCCAAAGCTTGCTGTATGGGGACGCATCCTCAACCGCGCCGCCACACTACAGAGATAAATTAAGCCGCCATATGGCCCAGTAGACAGAGCCAAGTCCGTGCTGGTGCCTGGGGCTGGGAGAGGAATGAAGATACCATCTCCCGAACTCTGGTGACCCGGTCGGGCGACAAGGAAGCGAGATCCTTGTTACCGTTTGGAATCGGCCCAAGAAAACCAAGTCCTGGGTGGGTACCAGGTCGGATTTCTTGAGGTTGATGATCCACCCCAGTCGAAGTTAGAATGTCTATCACTGTGTGAGTAGCATCTTGACCGCTGGCTGTGTTAGTGCTCCGATCAACCAGTCGTCTAGGTAAGGGTAACAGCGCCTTCCTTGCGCGGCGAGCTAGGGTAGCTGGGACTAACATGAGCTTGGTGAACACCCGCAGGGCAGTCGATATGCCCGAAGGGGAGCACCCTGAATTGGTATTACATCCCGTCGTAAAAGAGGACCCGAAGGTACTGCTTGAAGCGAGGGATGTATGGGTACATGCAGAATCGCATCCTTTAGGTCGATTGACGTGAGCCAATCGCCGGCCTGAACAGATGAGATCACCGCGCGCAGTGTCTCCATCTTGAAGGATGGTACTCGAGCATCGCGATTCAACCCCTTGAGGTTGAGAATCGGACGGAACCCGCCCGTCTTTCGCCGGGGACGAGGAAGTACGTGGAATAAAATCCCGCCTTGTTCCTCTCCGGTGGAATGCGCTTCGATTGGCGGACTTGTCCAGCAGAGCCTGAACCGTCGGCGCAATATGTCGCCCTGGCTTGACATGGCGGCACCGAGTGCGACGATATGCGGTGAAGTCGGGCGGACCCGCCGCTTCCACAGTGGGAGATGGCCTATGCTGACCGTGGCCAGCACCCAAAGCGTTGTTGGTAGCCTTCTCCCATTCCGCAGGAATAGAGAGAGGCGGCCTCCCACTGGGATATGGGGTGGAAGCTGGCGTGTGTAGACCCAGTAAGCGGAGCTGACTGGGCATGACACACGGCTTGAGCGGCAAGCCTGATGGGTTAACGGAGGTCGGGGCAGACCTCCCGCTGAAAAGGCTGGGAGCTAGTCGAGGACTGCTCCTTGCCCCTACCCTTGGCGGACCTGTTCCTCCGCCTACCCCTACCAAGCGGCGAAGCCAGCCGGCAGACTCGGGTGTAGGCTGCACCCCGGGCGGAGGAAGGTGGCATCGAGGCTGGGAAGCCGGAGACACCCGGGTGCTCCAACAAGGCCTTAGAGTCCTTGAAGGAGGTAGCTGCAGCGGCAGCCTCCCGTATGACCTGCTGGGCCCCTGGAAGAGGTGCCCTCCCCAGACGGAAAGGAGGGGCCAGCAAGGTCTGCTGTGTTGCTGCCGAGTACCTAGGCGCCGACAGCCACAGCCTGCGCATCCCCATGACTGCGCGCACATCACCGTCGCGCAGCAGACCGCCAAAGAGTCGCGAGGTGAGCCTGCACTTCCAAAGCTGGCGGAGCAGCACGACATCGCGGCGACATCGTCGCCAGCATGCCCCTCCAGGGCCGACCTCTGAACCGAGGAGAGGTAGGCCTCATGGACCACCACCCGCAACTGCTGCATCGCGTTCTGGTAGACCTCCTCGTGGGTCCGTATGCGTGCGCAGGGGAGGCGCCCGCGAGGGCAAAGGTGGAGTAAAGCGCCCTTGCCGAGCAGCGGAGCTGCTCCGGAGGAAGCCGAGCCTCCCCCAGGGCGGAAGTGAACACACATTCGTCTACAATTGGCACAACGAACAGGAATCCTCCCCAAGCTGGTAGCGCCCGCGCGAGATCGGTAAGTCAAACCGTGCTTTCGGGCACCAGACAGAGGGGATCGACCACGCCCCGAGACCAGCGAAGGCAGAATCGCGGAGCTGCGTCTCGCGAGGGTTGCCTAGGGCAAACGCCTCGCCTTCTGGCAAGCGGAACTCAGTCGAGTCCACGCAACCAGCAGGCACCGCTGCCTGGGGTAGGCCCTCGGCAATTCTCTGCCGGACCTCCCGCAAGGCGCGGAAAAGCGGAAGCCTCCGTCCTGCTCCTCAACCTCCCTTAAGCTCCATTGCCTCGGCGCCCGAGCCCGAGTCAGAGGCTGGGTCTCCTCCGTAAGAGGACCCTAACCCCGACCCGGTGGACTGCCTGGCGCTAGGAACCACAGGAAGGGAAGAACAGACAGGCGGCTCCACGTCAGCGCCAGCCCGGCGTGCGTGGACCCCGGTCCCAGACGCTGGGAGGCAGGCCAGGCAGAACTGGTGCCTCCCGCTCTCAAAGGCGGGTGTGCGCAAGGACCGGAATACCAGGAATACTCAGCGGTCCCTGCGCTTAACTCCGAGAGGGGACTGGGAGCACCTCCCTCTCCCGAGCAGCCGAAGGCGTCCGGATCCGAAGCCAGAGGCAGCGGATCTACAGGCGCCTCAAGGCTGAGGGATCGAGCGAGCCCGGCGATCCCACTCCCCCGGACTCTCGCCCCGTCCCGAGTGGGTGAGGAACTCCTGCCGGAGACCTCCAACCCGACTCGAGCGAAGGACTTCCACGGAGGCCATATGCTGCTGAAACATAGATTCCATTACCGACATGTCAAAACCACTTTCGAAGTGGTAGGGAGAGGGAAGGGCCGGGATTTTTTCCCTTTTGGCGTTCGTTTTGTTTTAGAGCGGGGGACCTGCGTCCAGGTCCCTCCCGCTTCACGCATCTCCGCGATAAAACAACGTGATCGGGCCGCCGCCTCTTCTGGGCCCGGGGAAAAGGCCAGACAAATAGGGCAGGACTCAGCGCCGTGGCCCGTCTTCTCAAGACAGGCAACGATAGCTCATGCCTGTCGGCCCGTGGAATTTCTCTCTGTCCACAGACCCGAACAGGATGAAAAGGCCTGAAAGCAAACACGCAAGCATGTAGCTAACAGCGGCCAGCAGCATATAAACACGTAGAAAACATTGAAAAATACGTGAAGGTTACCACGAGGAAAGTAATAGTTGGTTTTAATACGCAATATTACGACCACATGGCACGCTAAACTTCCCGCCATGGCAGAGCAACACGTCGTAAACCACGGAAAGAGTTAAGTAATTTGTATTAATACAAAGTCACAAGTATGAAACAACCAACTGTAAAGCTTTACTGTTCCTTGTTTTAGGCAAATAAAGACCATACATACAGGTGGTGTCTCAGACATAGCTTTCTTATTAGCTTTCAGCGCTGTCCGGCTCATGAAGTGCGGTCTATTATAAACACGTCTGTTCACGGCAGTGACAGCAGAAGGAATGATGATACGGGTCTAGGAGCCTACCCAGTTGGTGCGCATGCGCTAAGGGAGGTAACTCCGTGAGGTAGGGGCCGGATAATAAATAAAAGAGTTTATTTATTGTTCAATCTTTTTATTCAAAAAACATTGATACAACTGTCACAGGACATTTTTCAGCCGGAAAATGCATAATATGTACCCCAAGGACGATCTCTCTGAAAAAGAATTAGTGATTTTACATTGAAGAGAACTTCAATTGGGAGATACAAGTGTTCCAGTGTGTTCGCAAGAAGAAGAAGACAAGCAAGTAGCATGAGTCAGGATAAGAAAAAATATAGTATAACAAATAAGCATGAGCCAAGAACAAGCCACTACGAATACATCGAAGCCACGTGTTCTGAATGGCGAAGTGACCGATAATAGTGATGAAAACTATCGTGTTTATCACAAACACCATCACTACAACAGTACTACAAAAAAGACAGACAGAAGGTGTACACCCTCTGAAGAACAAAGGAAACCACCCAAAAGTCAATTTATAGGATACAAATCAGTCGAGCTGGCAAACCAAGCGTCTTGCAAAGCATGCGAAAAGCAATAATCTGAGGTGGCTGATGTCACCTTCCGGTGATGTGTGCACAAATGGATGTTTACCTGAAAACAGGAAGTGATCACAGTCTACGCTTCCAACATCAATCGTCTGGCACAGCCACGTTTAGAGTCGTAAGCAATAAGTGCAGGAAGTAAGTAGTGCAGGATTAGTTAAAAATTTGGTGTCTTCTGTGGTGTATAACACTACATGTATGCACTGATTATACATTCTGGACATTTACAAACTGTTGATCAGTTGTTTGAAAAGCTGTTTGAACATTTTTGAAGACATCTTTATATATCCAATATTTACAATTTAGTTACTTGTTCTATCGACAAATAGGCCTGACCTGGAATCCATTCAAGTCTGTATAAAACACTCTGTCTTGGTTCTTTATGTCAGTACTGATTCTCATGGCTACTTCCTTGTTCAGCAGATGTCGGACATCCACAATGTTGTACACATCCAGAGCAGTGCCATCACTTCCTGCAATGGAAATTGATACCACTCTTGTATAACAACACTCCCTCCACTAGGCATGATATTGTCCACCACTCTCATAAAACCCCACTCCCTCCACTAGGCATGATATTGTCCACCACTGTTGTAAAACCCCACTCCCTCCACTAAGCGTGATATTGTCCACCGCTCTCATAAACCGCCACTCCCTCCACTAGGCATGATATTGTCCACCACTGTTGTAAGACCCCAGTCCCTCCACTAGGCATGATATTGTCCTTTAGACCAGACATCACCCACCGCGCCAATAACACCCACCCTCCTTCCTTTAGACCAGACATCACCCACCGCTCCAGTAACACCCACCCTCCTTCCTTTAGACCAGACATCACCCACCGCTCCAGTAACACCCACCATCCTTCCTTTAGATCAGACATCACCCACCGCTCCAGTAACACCCACCCTCCTCCCTTTAGATCAGACATCACCCTTTTAGACCAGTAACACCCACCATCCTTCCTTTTAGATCAGACATCACCCACCGCTCCAGTAACACCCACCCTCCATCCTTTAGACCAGACATCACTCACCAGTCCAGTAATACCCACCCTCCCCCCTTTAGACCAGACATCACACAACACTCCAGTAACACCCACCCTCCTTCCTTTAGACCAGACATCACCCACTGCTCCAGTAACACCCACCCTCCTCCCTTTACACCAGACATCAGCCACCAGTCCAGTAAAACCCATCCTCCTTCCTTTACACCAGACATCACCCACCTCCTTCCCTTAGATCAGACATCACCCACCGCTCCAGTTACACCCACCCTCCTTCCATTAGCCCAGACATCACCTCCGCTCCAGTAACACCCACCCTCCTTCCTTTAGACCAGACATCAGCCACCAGTCCCCCATCCTGCTCCAGTTACACCCACCCTCCTTCCATTAGACCAGACATCACCCACCCGCTCCAGTTACACCCACCCCTCCTTCCCTTTTTAGACCAGACATCACCCTCCGGCTCCAGTAACACCCACCCTCCTTCCTTTAGACCAGACATCACCCACCGCTCCAGTAACACCCACCCTCCTTCCTTTAGACCAGACATCACCCACCGCTCCAGTAACACCCACCCTCCTTCCTTTAGACCAGACATCACCACCACTCCAGTAGACACCCACCCTCCTTCCTTTAGACCAGACATCACCTCCTCACTCCAGTAACACCCAGTTCCTTCCACCTACAGACATCACCAGACGGCTCCACACCCACCCTCCTTCCTTTAGATCAGACATCACACACCACCAGACATCACCTCCTTCCTTAGACCAGACATCACCCCTCCACACCCACCCTCCCACATCACCCACCAGTCCAGTATGCACCCCCTCCTTTTAGATCAGACATCACCCACCACTCCAGTAACACCCACCATCCTTCCTTTTAGACCAGACATCACCCAATCCACCAGTCCAGTAACACCCACCCTCCTTCCCTTAGATCAGACATCACCCACCACCCCTCCAGTAACACCCACCATCCTTCCTTTTAGACCAGACATCACCCACCAGGCTGTCCAGTAACACCGCTCCGGTGGCACCACCCTCCTTCCTTTGGGCCAGACATCCACCTCCATTCCGGTTCATTCCTTTGAATGGGTTGTCCACCCGTTCTGTGTTTCCTCTTCCGTTGGGCCAGACATCACCTCAGTTCCTCCTTCCTGGGATCACGGCTCAGTGTCCACCTTCCTTCCGGGTTGTCACCCGGCTCAGTGTGCCACCTTCCTGAATGGTCCTTGTGTTCCACTCCTTCCGCTGGGTCCGGTTGTCCACCCGGCTCCGGTGTGCCACTCCGTCCTTGGACGTCTCCGGTGTTGGGTTTGATCCGGCTCCGGTTGGCCTGTGCTGGGCCGGGCTTCCATGGGTCGTTTATCCATTGTTCCTTGGCTCCGGTCCATTCCTTTCCATGGGATCGGGCTCCGGTAACACCCGTCCTTCCGCTGGATCCCGGGTTCACCACGGCTCCAGTAGATCCGGGCTCCGGCATTGGGTCTGGGTCGCTGGTTGTCCACTCACCGGTCCGGTGTGCGCTGGGGCCGTTCCACTCCGGTGTTCCTCGGCTGGATGGTCACCACTGCTCCGGTGCCACCACGCTGGACGTCGGCCACCGGTCCGGTCCGTCACTCCGGCTATTTCCGGGTTTGTCATATTCCATGGATCCGGTGTCACCCGGCTCCGGTTACCCATTCCGTTAGCCAGTTGTCACCTCCGTCCGGTGGCTTCCATTTGAATGATCCGCTCCGGTTGGATCACCTCCGGTGTCACCACATTTCCGCTGGATTTCCGGTTGATGACGCTGGATGGACGTTGCCGGTATTCCTCGCTTCCATGGATCGGGCTCGTGTTTCCACCTCCATCCTGGCCGGTCCGTATACCACCTTCATGGGTCGGGTTATCCACTCCATGCCACCATCCCTTCCATTTCAGACCGGTTATCCTCCGGTCCATTCTTCCATGGGTCGGGCATCACCACGGCTCCATTGTACCACCGTCCTTCCTTTCAGATCCGGACATCACCACGGCTCGGCGTGGCACCCACCGTCGCTGGATCGGGACATCACCGCTCCGGTATTCCTTTGAATGGTTTGTCTCCAGTAACACCCACCCTGGGCACTCCTTCCGGGCGTCGTACGGACCAGACCGTCCTTCCTTTACTCCACCTTCCATCGGGCTCGGTACCGCATTTCCTCCTTCCTCCGGTTCGAAAGGTCCAGACATCCACCCTCCGCTGGATCCGCCAGTTATCCGCACCGTCCACTCCGGTATCCCTATTCCTGGAAATCCGGGTTATCCACCCTTCCACTCGGTCTGGGTCGGTGTCCACTCGGGCTCCGGTGGCCGCATTTATCACCTCCGGCTCCGGTTCATTCCTTTGGATCATTTGGATCCAGACATCACCCACCCGCTCAGTAACACCCACCTCCTCCTTTAGACCAGACATCACCAACCAGTTATACCCACTCCTCCTTCCATCACCCAGACCAGGACGTCACCTCCGCCAGACATCCAGTTAGCACAACACCCACCCTCCTTCCTTTTAGATCAGGGCCCCATCACCCACCACCCAGTAACACCCACCATCCTTCCTTTAGACCAGACATCACCCACCTCCAATCACCCACCTCACTTCCAGTATCAGACATCACCACGCTCCTAGCCCTCCCACCCTCTCGCTTAGACCAGACATCACCCACGGCTCAGTGGCACCCACCACCCGCTTTTAGTCCAGACATCACACCTCCTTACCCACCTCCCCCTTTTAGACCAGACATCACACAACACTCCCGGTAACACCCACCCACTCCTTCCTTTAGACCAGACATCACACACTGCTCCAGTAACACTTCACCCTCCTCCCTTAAACCGAACATCACCCACCGAGTAAAACCCACCCTCCTTCTTTAGACCAGTCACACAACCCACCCTCCTCCTTCCTTTGACCAGACATCACCTCGCCAGTAATACCCACCTTCCTTCCTTTAGACCAGACATCACACCTCCTTCCTTTACACCAGACATAGCCACCTCCCTTCCCTTAGATCCAGACATCACCCACAGCTCCAGTTACACGGCCCTCCTTACACCAGACATCACCCTCACCCAGTAACACCCACCCTTCTTCCTTTAGATCAGACATCACCCACCGCAGCTCCAGTAACACCCACCACTCCTTCCATTAGACCAGACATCACCCACACGCTCAGTTACACCCGCACTCTTCCTAGCCCAGACATCACCCCTCCCGGCCCAGTAACACCCCACCCTCCTTCCCTTCCGCTCAGTTACACCACCCTCCTTCCATTAGACCAGACATCCCTCCGGCTTTGCACCACCCTCCTGCCTTTCAGACATGGCCCACCACTCCAGACACCTTCTTCCCTTTAGACCAGACATCACCCACGCTCCCGGTACATCACCCACCTTCCTTCCTTTCCACATCACCCACCACTGTGACATCACCCTCCATCCTTTAGACCAGACATCACCAACACCAGGCTGGCCCACCTTCCCTTCCTTTGACCAGACATACCTCGCTCCAGTGGCCCACCTTCCTTCCAGACCAGACATCACCCACCTCCCTTCCTTTACAGACATGAATACCTCCTTCCTTTACCAGACACCCTCCCTTTTAGGACTTTAGACCAGATATCACCTCCACTCCAGTAATACCCACCTCCTCCCTTTAGACCAGACATCACCCACCAGTCCAGTAATACCCACCCTCCTCCTCCCTTTAGACCAGACATCACCTCCGGCTCAGTAACAACCACCCTCCTCCCTCCCTTTTAGACCGGACATCACCTCCGCTCCAGTAATACCCACCCTCCTTCCATTAGACCAGACATCACACACCAGTCCAGTAATACCCACGCTCCTCCCTTTAGACCAGACATCACCTCCGCCCCAGTAATACCCACCCTCCTCCCTTTAAACCAGACATCACCCACCTCCGCTCCAGTAATACCCACCATCCTTCCTTTAGATCAGACATCACCTCTGCTTCAGTAACACCCACCCTCCTCCCTTTGGACCAGACATCACCCACCAGTCCAGTAATACCCACCCTCCTTCCTTTAGACCAGACATCACCTCCGCTTCAATAACACCCACCCTCCTTCCATTACACCAGACATCACCTCCGCTCCAGTTACACCCACCCTCCTTCCTATAGACCAGACATCCTCCACCACTCCAGTAATACCCACCCTCCTTCCTTTAGACCAGACATCACCTCAGCTCCTTTCTTTAGACCAGACATCACCTCCGCTCCAGTAATACCCACCCTTCTTCCTATAGACCAGACATCACCCACTGCTCCAGTAATACCCACCCTCCTTCCTTCAGACCAGACAAGATGTCATTTGTCAGTCAGCAAACAATGCTATGTGCATGTGCTTCACTTCACTGGTTTACAGAAATATTTCAGACTTTTAAGTTTGCCTAGTCTTATTTTACCATTTATGCAACAGAGTAGTTTGACAGGTTCAGTGTTTGTACCTGGGGAGTTCATGACCCGCACTACGTGTTCTGCATAAGGTGTGAAGACATGAACTTCGGACAAGATAGGACCCGTGATAATTCGCACCAAGGGGCCAACAATGTTCACTGGCTGAAATAGAGAAATGTTTCAGAATCATTACTGTACTGAAGTAAGGTGTAGTTTCACAGAATCATTAAACATTACGGAAGCAATGTGTAGTGTCACAGAATTGCTACACCTTACTGGAGGAATCATCACCGGTAGGAAACCTAAAACTGTTGACCAAAGCATGTGTGAATGAGGTTCTGCCCATAAGCCCTACCTTGGCCACACCATCAGGCAGGAACAAATAGGCTCCAGACTTTTCCTTAGCATTTTTGGTTCCATACAGGACAAACTCAGTCTCAGTCTTGTGTTCTACCAAGTCTGGTTTGGTTGTCATCGTCTGAAAGAAAAAGTGTTGAAAGTGGAACCTGTACAATGTGACTGTGGGCAGCTCTGTTTCCGTATATAACCTTCAGCAGTAACAGGGTTAACCTCATGTGGATAGGGCCATGAGGGCAAGGCATTTGACCATGCATCAAAAGGTCTGACGTTAACTCTCTATAATAATGAAATTTTTAGAGTAAAATTAATATTTTATACTTATCCTGACTCATGCTTATTGCTTGTCTTCTTCTTCTTGCGAACATAGTGGAACACGTGTATCTCCCAATTGAAGTTCCTTCAATTAGATAAGTGGACAAGGTTGAGCCTTTTAGATTCTTAGTTTGCCGTAGATAACATAAGAAATCTGCCACTTGAGGATGTGTAGCATATCTGGCTGTAAATCCTTTCTTAGCAGCGTAATTGACAAAACTGTGCCATTTGTCATCGCAGGATTCCACGAAGTTGAGTTAATGAGTGCAAGTGTGACTGCTTTAGCCGCTCTGGCAGAATAACCTCTCTTATTCAGACATGCCTTGATACAATCCATAATGAAGTTGGAATGCTTCTGGTGTTTCGTGCACTTGTTTGGTGTCGCGGATGTATCAATAGATTGGCGTTGTAGGAGCTGAAGAATTGGTTTTCCCATTACTTGAATGAGATCTGGAAACCAAGTTCTTGCTGGCCAGTAGAGGCATGTGACTAAAATCAGATGGAGGCTTTGCGTTTGACTGATTTTCTGTAAGACTTGTGGGATCAACGCTGAGGCGGGAAAGCGCTTAGCGCTGAGTCTCTCCCACGATATGCTTAGAGCCGTCCGTTGCCCATGCTAGTGGGTCTGGCACTGGCATTAACGAATGTTGTCAGTTGCTTGTTGAATCGAAAGTGGCGAATAGGTCTATCAGTGGAGATCCTATTTCCATGATTATTTGATTGAATATCTCTGTGTGGAGCATCCATTCTGTCGGCGACGGTTGGTGTGGCCGAGAGAGAGCGTCTGCTAATACATTCTTTGCTCCTGGAATGTGGCAAGCTCTGACGTGTATGTTTAGATTGTCGATTAAATCGAACAGTCTGAAACTTCGAGTCAGTAGGTTCTGTGACCTTGTTGAACCTTGTTTGTTCACATAAAATGCCACTGTTGAATTGTCTGTGTGAACCATCAACTGAGCGTTCTGTAGTATGTTGCTCCAGTGACTTATGGCGTTTATGACTGCTTCCGGCTCTACTAAGGAGACGCCTGCGCAAACATTCAATCTCTTGGTCCACCAGAGTAGATGTGGTTTGACATAATCTGGTAGACTGAATGGTAGAGGGTCCTCGAGATGACCATTGATGAGGACTTGTAACGGACGTAATTGAAGCCTGCCTCTGACTGTCAAGTCTTGAGCTGATGTGAGTAGTCCCAATAGGCTCTGCCACTGTCGTAGTGGTAACGGAGAGAGTAGGGCTTGAGGAATAAGTTGTTGGATCTTGATCCATCTGTCCTCCGGGACTACAATACGATTCTGAGCTGTTAGAAATCGTATACCTAGAAATTGCAGATCTTGCGTTGGTTCTAGGTCTGACTTGAGTAGATTTACTAACCATCCTAATTGTGTTAGTAGCTTGATTATAAAATTCAGCTGTAGTCTGAGACGCTGTGGATCTGGATCCACTTGTATACCGTCGTCTAGGTAAAAGGCGCTGCGAAGACCTTGACGATGTACGTATGAGACAATAGGCTTGGTCACTCTTGTGAATACCCAAGGGGCCGATGTGATTCCGAAGGGAAGAACCTTCCATTGGTAATGTTTCCCATCTAGGATAAATCTTAGATATTTCCTTGAGTTGGGATGAATCGGAATGTGTAGATATGCGTCTTGCAAATCTATGCAGGCCATGTAATCTTTGGGACGAATTAAATGCCGAGGTTGCGGTAAGTGTATCATGCGAAACGTTGGAGGTTTGCATAGATATTCTCTGTTGAAGATGCTCATGTTGTATCTGAGACGAAACTTCTCCTTGGAATTTTTCTTGGGCAATAGGAAAACTGGGGAGTAGAAACCTGGTACGATGTTTCGTTGATCCAGAACTTCTAAGGCCTGTTTGTTTAGTAGAGTAAGTACTGTTTCTCTTAACATAGGTAGTTGTGCCGGTTGAACGTTGAACCCTGGGGGGTTGACTGTTGTGACGGTAGCAGATACTGGACGTTTCTTATGACGTACATCTGGAATGATAATCGGAATGTCATCATCATATAAACATAATTCTGAGACAGGTAGTATATCGGAGGCAAAATTATTTGTAGTTTTCGTAGATTTCCCTTTTGACGAAGCTGTGGACCTGGGGGTTCGAAGCGTACGTTGAGATGATGTGGATGCTTTCCTAGTCTTAGACTGAGAAGACGGAATGTCTTGAGATGCAGGTTGCTTCTTGGACATAGCGGACTCCGTCCCACGCTTATCCCATGAGGGAAATTCCGGCATGCCACCAGCCGGTGACGGGTCGTCAGTCAACAGTTGACAGGGTATAATAGCTTCCGATCTATTAGCCATGACTGAAGATTGTTTGTGAGATTTATCTGCCTTCCGTCTCAAAACGGAACATAAATATTTATCAAAGGCAGAAATTGGTAAATTAATACATAATTTACGAGAAACAATAGAACATGGAGTAATGCAACTAGGGCATTTTAAATGTGGATCGGTAGTGGAATAACGTAGTTTACAACCTGTGTAGATTCTCATGAGCGTAAACTGCTGAACAAACACGGCGAACCGTGAATAAAACAGCAGAAACACGACTAATAATCAATGCAAGTTGAATAAGGATACTAGTTACACTTCTATAACTGAATATAAGAGGTACTTAACTAAATATAAATAAAGGATATAGTGTGTTGGGAGACACAGGCGCTCTCACGTCCAGCTCACTGGGCGAAGGAGGAGAGAGTGAGGCACATGGGTTCAGGTGGCGCCCTCGTTCCCATGCTTGTCGAAGGGAGGTAACTCGTGGTGAGTACTAATTAGTGATTTTTTAATTGAAGGGAACTTCAATTGGGAGATACACGTGTTCCACTATGTTCGCAAGAAGAAGAAGACAAGCAATAAGCATGAGTCAGGATAAGGAAAAATATGTAACCATTTCTTACCTTCAACAACCCAGTAGTCCCAGAGAATCGAGCTTTAAAGTAAACGTTCTCCAGACTAAAATCAGCTGAGTCAGTCACACGTTTCACAAGAAAAGATGGCCTGAAAAAGAAACACATCCCTGCTCATCCTCAGAATGTAATACGTAGAACAGCTAGTTACAGCTAGCCAATATTAGGAATCTTAAGAGTGGCAGGTATAAACTTACACAATGGCCTGTGTTGGCTGGGCATTGATCAGCTTGATCTCTACCCTGTGGTGTCTGGGGTTGGAGGCAGGGGCAACTCGGCGGATCTGGTAGCGGGCCACACCAAGGGCAGGTAACTCACACACAAAGGCAAGCTGGAAACAACCACACTGCAGTTAGTGGAAACATAAAACACAACGTACATGAAACACAACCATGGTGTACCAGAATCACCTTTAGACCCCAGTCTGCCACTTAAGCCACTGACATTGATAATGACAAGAAAACTGACCGTTCCTCATCAAGACACACACACATGACAGGAGTTGTAGTCAATCCCAAGACTCGCCGCTATCTAAGCCCACATATATTCAACACACAGCTTGTAGTTCAAACCTGCACTGACTGTCTGTATTTGCCCAGAACGGCTCTATCTGAGACACAATTAACATACCTTGTACTTCAAACCTGCACTGACTGTCTGTATTTGCCCAGAACGGCTCTATCTGAGACACAATTAACATACCTTGTACTTCATGCCTGCAGTGCTGTCAGTGTCTGCCCAGAACGGCTCTATCTGAGAGTGAATGACTTTGCCTGTTGGGTCTTGGACCTCGACATCCACAGCATTGATAAACACTTTCACCACCTCCACTCGCTTGTTAGCCATGGAGTTGTACAGAATCACTGACCTATCAACAGGTGAATTCAAACAGCATCAGATTCTTATGTTACACTGTCGCTGAGACAATCAAACCAAACCGTAATGTTTGAGATCAACCCCAGATATGATATAATAAGGCAACTTCAGACACGCTTTTCTGATAGGCTAGAGTTATTTCCCTTAGACTATAGCAGCCAGGACGTGAGTTGGTTCTTAGCATGAGATAACATGCAAATGACCTTGGAACTCCGCATATTTCAGAGTCAGCCGTGTCTGATTCATCTGACAATCTATTATGTTAGATGCTTGTTTGGCATTTTAGAAGATATTTGATGAACATAGAGATTGTTTCTGGGTTACATCTCCTTTTTATTCTGTAACCCAGAAAAAATCTCTATGTTCAATCTATTATGTTGGTGGGATTCATCTGACAATCTGTTATATTGGTGGGATTCATCTGACAATCTGTAATGTTGATGTGACTCATCTGACAATCTATTATGTTGGTGGGATTCATCTGACAATCTGTAATGTTGGTGGGATTCATCTGACAATCTGTAGTGTTGATGTGATTCATCTGACAATCTATTATGTTGATGTGATTCATCTGACAATCTATTATGTTGATGTGATTCATCTGACAATCTATTATGTTGATGTGATTCATCTGACAATCTGTAATGTTGATGTGATTCATCTGACAATCTATTATGTTGATGTGATTCATCTGACAATCTGTAGTGTTGATGTGATTCATCTGACAATCTATTATGTTGATGTGATTCATCTGACAATCTATTATGTTGGTGGGATTCATCTGACAATCTATTATGTTGGTGGGATTCATCTGACAATCTATTATGTTGGTGGGATTCATCTGACAATCTGTAATGTTGATGTGATTCATCTGACAATCTGTAATGTTGATGTGATTCATCTGACAATCTATTATGTTGGTGGGATTCATCTGACAATCTATTATGTTGGTGGGATTCATCTGACAATCTGTAGTGTTGATGGGATTCATCTGACAATCTGTAATGTTGATGGGATTCATCTGACAATCTATTATGTTGATGTGATTCATCTGACAATCTATTATGTTGGTTGGATTCATCTGACAATCTATTATGTTGATGTGATTCATCTGACAATCTATTATGTTGGTGGGATTCATCTGACAATATGTTGGTGGGATTCATCTGACAATCTGTAATGTTGATGTGATTCATCTGACAATCTGTAATGTTGATGTGATTCATCTGATAATCTGTAATGTTGATGGGATTCATCTGACAATCTATTATGTTGATGTGATTCATCTGACAATCTGTAATGTTGGTGGGATTCATCTGACAATCTATTATGTTGGTGGGATTCATCTGACAATCTGTACTGTTGATGGGATTCATCTGACAATCTGTAATGTTGATGTGATTCATCTGACAATCTATTATGTTGATGTGATTCATCTGACAATCTATTATGTTGGTGGGATTCATCTGACAATCTATTATGTTGATGTGATTCATCTGACAATCTGTAATGTTGGTGGGATTCATCTGACAATCTGTAATGTTGGTGGGATTCATCTGACAATCTATTATGTTGGTGGGATTCATCTGACAATCTATTATGTTGATGTGATTCATCTGACAATCTATTATGTTGGTGATGTGATTCATCTGACAATCTGTAATGTTGATGTGATTCATCTGACAATCTGTAATGTTGATGTAAAGTAGGTTCCAGGTGAAAAATGGTTATACAAATAACAAGATATGCATTGTAAACAACAGAAAATAAATATCCCTCACCTGAAGTTCTCAGATAACTCCATCATGGTCTTGTCTGGCAAAGAATCATGGGATTCCCTTAACTCATCCTGTAACATAAACAAAGGTAGCTTCACACAAACCAGGCATCATAGAAACAGTTCCTCACACCTTCATTGTGACTCCTTCACAAAAATCTAATTTTTCAAGTAAAATTGATATTTTTATACTTATCCTGACTCATGACTTTTGCTTATCTCTCTTTCCTTTTCAAATTTTAGTGGAACACTTGAATCCCTTGAAGTTCCCTAAGCGGACGTAAAAATACACTCACCCACGAGTTACCTCCCTTTTGCCCTTTTCCCGCACACACAGTCATGTGACCAGCCTTACTTGCCACTCTCTCCTGATTTTCTGCCCCTGCACTTGGATCTGCTGTGAAATCCAAAGTGTCTTCAGCGGGGAGGTTGGGAGGTCTTCTCGTCATGAGTCAGGATAAGTATAAAAATATCAATTTTACTTGAAAAATTACATATTTTTTCTTATCCTGACTCATGATCTTTTGCTTATAGAATCCGAAAGATTGGTGGTGGGTCAAGCCACTTCATTGATTCATCAGCTGTCCTTAGATACGTCCTGTATCCCCCCCATGGGAACTGCGAAACGGCATTTCCGTGATCCTATTCTTCCAAATTCCGTTATAACTCAGGGGGACCACTTTCTTGTCTTACTTCAGTCTCAGACAAGTTGAATCATGTTGATTCATGTGGCAACAGATAAACTAGTATCCTCTTATTACTAGATATCTTATAACAACCCATAGATTATGATAAGATCTTTATCATAAATGAGTTGCGACCCCTTCACGTACAGGTAAGATCTTTACCCGTACAGGATCTTTAATCACTCATGCTAGCCTGTCCTAGACTGTGCGCATGGACTTTCAAACTAATACTTTTCCTTAGTATTAGTTATCAACAAGTCAATGTGATAAAGGGTGAGATTTTCCAACTCAGAGCCTTTGAGGAACCGTTAGTTGCTGTGCTACAACAAGAGGCCCAAATTGGTGAATGCCTGAGACGTCTTCAGTGGCTATGTCTCGGAGGTAGTGGTTGGCAAACACTGTGTCCCATTTCCAAAAGCAGCCCTCCATAATTGCTGGTATAAAGCAATTTCCGTGCAGAGCCAGTGTTGACGCCAGTGCTCTGACTTCGTGTGGGTTGGAAGCTCTAGGCGGTTCTAGTCCTGCTGCTTTATAGGCTCTCAATATGACGGCTCTCATCCAGAACGATATCGTCATTCTTGAGACTTCTGCTGATGTCTCTGTTGATAATGGGATGAACAGGCGGTTGAATTTTTGTCTCCTTGTCTCAGTCTTTTGAAGATATATCTTCAGGGCTCTGACAGGACACAAGGATAGGTCTTCTATATCCTCTGGGCCGTGGATTGTAGATAGCGCTGGTACATGGAACTGTCTATCTGGTTGACCAGGTAGTTGGTTCTTGGCAATGAAGTCCCATCTAAGTCCTAGATGAACTGCAGCATGTTGCCCCTTGTCGAATCTGGTTCGACCAAAGTCCAGCGCAGGTATCTCTGATATTCGAGCTGCCGTGGCTAGCGCAAGCAGGAACAGAGTCTTCTGTGTCAGCAGCTCGAAGGTAGTCTGGTCTAGAGGTTCGTATGCATCACTCGTAAGATGACATAGCATTACATTCAGATCCCAGGCCGGAGCTCTGAACTTCTTTTGCTTGTATTCCAGTTTAAAAGATCTCACCAGAGCAAGTAATTCTGGTACTTTCGTCAACTTGATGCCTCTTTTCATGGTAATCACTGTACTGATGGCGGCGAGATACGTAGATAATGTCGAACCTTTCAGATGTCTGGTCTGTCTAAGATGACACAGATATTCCGCTACTTGAGGATGAGTAGCTTTCATCGCAGTGAAGCCTTTCCGCCTTGCATAAGTCTCAAACTTCAGCCACTTGTCATCATACAGGTTACGAGTAGATCAGTGTAACGCTAGCATTACTGCCTTGGCTGCACCCGCGGAGTATCCTCTTTTCTTCAAACATGTTTTGATACGGTCCACACGTGTAGCTGGAACGCTGTCGGGTTCCCGTGGACTTGCTTGGTGTGCGGATGTATGAGTAGGTTCGGCCAATCTGGTAACTTGATTGTTGGACTTCCGAGATCTTCTATTAGGTCTAGGAACCATACTCTCGCTGGCTAGTATGGCGTGACCAAAGTCACTTGTAGCACCTGTCTGTTTGATCTTTAACAGTACTTCCGGTAGTAATATCGGGGTGGAAACACGTAAGCGTTTAGTCCTTCCAAAGATATGCTCAGTGCATCTGTTGCCCAGGCTTGAGGATCTGGAACCAGTGAGACAAACGTCTGTAGTTGTTTGTTGAACCTTGTGGCAAACAGGTCTATGCTAGGGGATCCTATTTCCCTTATGATGAGCCAGAACGCTTGTGGATGGAGCATCCATTCCGTAGGTGAGGGGTGCAGTGGTCGGGAGAGAGCGTCTGCAAGTACATTCTTGGCTCCGGGTATGTGACACGCCTTTATCCAAATGTTTGCTTCCTCCATGATGTGGAACAACTGGAATGTGAGCTGTAGCAGGCTTGGAGACCTTGTGGATCCTTGCCGATTTATGGAGAATGCCACTGTAGAGTTGTCCATGTGGACCATCAGCATTTTGTTGTTCAGCGAGCTCGACCATAGTTGTAGAGGCGTTGATCATGGCTTTCATCTCCAGCAGATTGATGTGAAGATGCTGCTCTATTTTGGACCACTTTCCTGATGCATCTTGATTTTTGAGATGCTCCCCCAAGCCTTGTATCGAAGCGTCTACGTAGAGATGTGAGTCGAAGGCCGGCTCTTGTAAATAGGTCCCTCCGCAAACATTCGACCTGTGCGTCCACAATAGTATATACCTCTTGAGGTTGTCTGGCAGCAAGATAGGGTCGACGCTGTCTAGATGTTTTGTCAGGAACCGTTGCAGCGGTCTTAGTTGTAACCTTCCTGTGCGAGTCAAGTCCTGCGCCGAGGTTAGTAGACCGAGTAGAACTTGCCATGATTGTAGTGTTAACGGAGAGATAACTGCTGGTGGAATCATGGCTTGTATCTTGACCCAACGATCTTCTGGGACGACAATACGATTCTGTGTTGTGATAAACCTTATCCCCAGAAATTGCAGATCTTGTTTTGGTTCAAACTCTGACTTCATATTCTGGAATTTATTGATCAATGCTTCATTGATGGCTCTGGACCTGGCCAACCCAAAGAAGGACCTCCTTGTTGAGATAACTTTTTATCTTCCACTTTATACATCTTGTTTCGGGAGTCGTTGACTAGCTTTATGTTGTCATCCCATTCAGGCGCCTTTGTAAATGGATCCATATGATGTAAGGGGAATCTCTTCACATTAAATGATGGCAAATGCTGACTCTGGTACTTGGATGCTTTCGCGAAAGCTGTGCGTAGGTTAGAGGGTACCTTGACTATAGGTTCAATCGGCGGGATAGTGACGGAGTCAAAGTCGTCGTTGCGCATCATATAAGTGTAGACTTCATCTTTATCCTTAGAAGGAGACTCCAAGTTCAACCCGTTGGCAATCCACGCTGTAACCTCTGAGTCTGGGAACATGAAGTCTGCTTGCTGATCCAGAGTCTCCTGATTATTAGAGCTAGGCCTCTGCGGCTCATCAATCTGCGAACCTGTTTCCATTCTCGAACCTTCATCATCCTTCGCGAACCTGTATCTGAAGATTCCTCCCTATGAGAACGTCTATCTTGAGAGTGCTCTCTTCGCGAACCTCTATCTGTAGATTCATCTCTTCACGAACCTCTGTGATGTGAGCTATCTCTTCACGAACGTCTGTCGCTAGATGTATCCCTTCGCGAACTTTTGTGATGTGAGCCTTCTCTTTGCGAACCTCTGTCTCGTGATGAGTGACCTCGCGAACGCCGCTTTTAGCAATATTCCAGCAATATCATGGCAGGGGACGGCAGAAATGGACTTTACTCATTGTACCCATGTGGGGAATTGAACCCGGGTCTTCGGTGTGACGAGCCAACGCTTTAACCACTAGGCTACCCCCACCGCCCCACGTCTGTGAGAGATATGAAATCTCAATCTAGAGCGGCTAGGTGTAGGAGATGGATCCTTCAATGTTATTGAACGTTGAGGGTTCGTGGATGTAGAGCTGTGAGTAGGCATCTCATCTCTTCTATCCTCCTCTAAGATGACAGAGTCGTCCGACTGTGGAGACCTTCGCAAAGGTGTATGTTCGCCAACGTAGTCTTGAGACGTAGTTCTATGAGGAGTAGGTTCACGCAGGTCCGTAGGTTTGCGCACAGTGTCAGTAGATGAGAGGCTTCGCCGAGCCTTCACTTCTTCCTCAAACCTACGTTCCATCATGGCCATCATCTGGTTGGTGAATTGTCTCATAAATTTGCCCGGGTCGAAGTTCTGCATTGGTTGACGCTGCTGTGGTGTAGATGAAGCGTTCGCAAACGCTGATGAGTTCTGCGCCTCAACTTCACTCCATTGAGAAGTAGGTGGTAGTTTGTCAAAAAGCTGGCCTGCTGTGACCGTTGCAGGGGACGATCTAGTAGTTGTAGAAGTCGATTGATCTCGTAGGTACTTCGGGTAGAAGTAATGGGGGGTCATCAAAAACGTCCACTTCGTGTTGAGGTAATATCTCTTTGTTGAAGGATTTCTGCTGCGTTGACTTACTAGCACGCATAGATTTACCCTCCGATCTGGTAACAGATGTTTTCTTCTGCAATGTAGTAGAAGATAACGTCTTTTTCTTAGCTTGAGTCAGGGTGAACTGCGTTGTAGCCGATTTTTTCTATGCACCCGTACCCGCAGACTGCCCCTGCAACATACTAAACATAGCACCAGTATTATGAACTTCAGCAGTAGCAAGCAACATACGGTTTGTAGGCTGATCTCCTGTTTTATCAGCCGTGACTTGAGATGACTTCCTCACCCGATCCATGGCACGTCTATAGATATAAGACAAATATTGATTAAATTGAAGATTTGATAAATCAACACAATAAGTACAGCGCAAGCTGGAAGAACATGGTTTTGTGCAAGAAGGGCACTGGGGGTGAGGATCAGCCACAGATAACCTGTGCCGGGCAAACACTGCAAGATTTCATGAAATGTAAACAAAGTTACATTACGATGAATTTATGACATATATATACAAATAATTTTTACAAATTTTTTACAAATAATACGTAGTAGTTATTGCCAAATCCATATACTGCATAATTTTGAAGAATAGGACCTAAATGAAAAGGATATAATGCCATATAAGGGCCTCCAGTGCTCGCCCAACCATCCGCTTTGGCGAAAAGGGAGAGAGTGACAAGTAAGGCTGGTCACATGACTGTTTGCTCGGAAAAGGGCAAAAGGGAGGTAACTCGTGGATGAGTGTATTTTAACGTCCGCTTCGTGAACTTCAAGGGACTGTAGTGTTCCACTACCATTCAAAAAGGAAAGGGAGATAAGCAAAAGATCATGAGTCAGGATAAGAAAAAAATAACATGCTTTACAAAGACGCCTCCTGACATCTCCAAGTTGACATACATACCAAAGTTGCTAAATGGAACTGACCACATTGAAGTAGTATGTCTTGTCCTTGTAGTCATTCTTCTCGGCAGCCAGCAGGTATGTGGCACACTCTACTATCAAGCGTTTCAGGTTAGCTAGGGACTCCACTATCCTACAACACAAAAAGTGTATCCTCACCTACTGAAGAGTGAGTGAGTGAGTGAGTGAGTCTTGTGTAGGGTAGTGTGGGTGTGTGTGGATGTGGGTGTGTGAGTGAGTTAAAATTTACCATTGCAGTGGTATTTTTCAGCTGCCAGACCAAGCTTACACACATATAAATGCATATCATAAATACACATCACATTGAAGACACAGAAATCTAAAATGGCCTGTGTATTTACTGTCCACAACTGTAACATGAACCAAGACCAACAGAAGCCTGACTATAACTGACCTGTTGCCATAGTCCACTACCACAAAGTCCTTGGCGGTGCCGGTGATGCCGTCGTGGTGCTGGAACAGCCCCAGTGCCCGCCGCGCCGTCACCAGGTGGCTCATCATCTCCACTGATGGAAAAGCTGATGACGTAAACTTCCTAGCATATGACTGGGCCATGGAAAATATGACTTCAGCTGACCTACAAGCAGCATAACAGCAGAGGTCAACAGCAGTGAAAACAGCAGCATTATTACATAAGTGGCATTCTAGAAGTTGGTCGTATAGAGATGACAAAACTTCATGGATGATCGTTTTCAAGCATGCATGCGGTATAAGAATCTAACCCGAAATGTCACCATTGTCAAAATAAAGAAGTTGATCATCCATGAAGTTTTGTCATCAGCATTATTACAGGTAATTATGTTTGAAAATCAGGTTCACCAAAGGAACACACATACGTGGGATAACCCACTATCAACTTGTTGGCCTCTTGCAAGTAATCACTCACCTCAGATGACCTTCCATTAGCCTGTCCAGGTGTTTGTAGAAGGGCCTGGAGGTGAAGTACCCACTCCAGTAGTGATCATCACGGTCAGCATACGTGAAGAAATCTCCACTGAGCGTAGGGATGCCCTTCGGCTGAGCTCCTGCATCTACCCCCATTGTCTTGTAGAGAGTGTTAAAGTAGTCTGACAATGTACCAAACTGCATCTGTCGGAACATGAGTGTGTGAAGTCAGACAATGTACCAAACTGCATCTGTCGGAACATGAGTGTGTGAAGTCAGACAATGTACCAAAATGCATCTGTCGGAACATGAGTCTGTGAAGTCAGACAATGTACCAAAATGCATCTGTCGGAACATGAGTGTGTGAAGTGAGACAATGTACCAAACTGCATCTGTCGGGAACAAGTGTGAACAGATGTACCAAACTGCATCTTGTCGGAACATGAGTGTGTGAGTGTGTGAAGTGAGACAACAATGCATACCGGAACATGCATGTGAAGTGAGACAATGTACCAAACTCTGTCGAACATGAGTGTGTGAAGTCAGACAATGTACCAAAACCAAACTGCATCTGTCGGAACATGAGTGTGTGAAGTGAGACAATGTACCAAACTGCATCTGTCGGAACATGAGTGTGTGAAGTGAGACAATGTACCAAACTGCATCTGTCGGAACATGAGTGTGTGAAGTGAGACAATGTACCAAACTGCATCTGTCGGAACATGAGTGTGTGAAGTCAGACAATGTACCAAACTGCATCTGTCGGAACATGAGTGTGTGAAGTGAGACAATGTACCAAACTGCATCTGTCGGAACATGAGTGTGTGAAGTCAGACAATGTACCAAACTGCATCTGTCGGAACATGAGTGTGTGAAGTGAGACAATGTACCAAACTGCATCTGTCGGAACATGAGTGTGTGAAGTGAGACAATGTACCAAACTGCATCTGTCGGAACATGAGTGTGTGAAGTGAGACAATGTACCAAACTGCACCTGTCGGAACATGAGTGTGTGAAGTGAGACAATGTACCAAACTGCATCTGTCGGAACATGAGTGTGTGAAGTGAGACAATGTACCAAACTGCATCTGTCGGAACATGAGTGTGTGAAGTCAGACAATGTACCAAACTGCATCTGTCGGAACATGAGTGTGTGAAGTCAGACAATGTAACCAAACTGCATCTGTCGGAACATGAGTGTGTGAAGTCAGACAATGTACCAAACTGCATCTGTCGGAACATGAGTGTGTGAAGTGAGACAATGTACCAAACTGCATCTGTCGGAACATGAGTGTGTGAAGTCAGACAATGAACCAAACTGCATCTGTCGGAACATGAGTGTGTGAAGTGTCGGAACAGACAATGTACCAAACTGCATCTGTCGGAACATGAGTGTGTGAAGTCAGACAATGAACCAAACTGCATCTGTCGGAACATGAGTGTGTGAAGTCAGACAATGAACCAAACTGCATCTGTCGGAACATGAGTGTGTGAAGTCAGACAATGTACCAAACTGCATCTGTCGGAACATGAGTGTGTGAAGTCAGACAATGTACCAAACTGCATCTGTCGGAACATGAGTGTGTGAAGTGAGACAATGAACCAAACTGCATCTGTCGGAACATGAGTGTGTGAAGTGAGACAATGAACCAAACTGCATCTGTCGGAACATGAGTGTGTGAAGTCAGACAATGTACCAAACTGCATCTGTCGGAACATGAGTGTGTGAAGTGAGACAATGTACCAAACTGCACCAAACTGCATCTGTCGGAACATGAGTGTGTGAAGTCAGACAATGAACCAAACTGCATCTGTCGGAACATGAGTGTGTGAAGTCAGACAATGTACCAAACTGCATCTGTCGGAACATGAGTGTGTGAAGTCAGACAATGTACCAAACTGCATCTGTCGGAACATGAGTGTGTGAAGTGAGACAATGAACCAAACTGCATCTGTCGGAACATGAGTGTGTGAAGTGAGACAATGTACCAAACTGCATCTGTCGGAACATGAGTGTGTGAAGTCAGACAATGTACCAAACTGCATCTGTCGGAACATGAGTGTGTGAAGTCAGACAATGTACCAAACTGCATCTGTCGGAACATGAGTGTGTGAAGTCAGACAATGTACCAAACTGCATCTGTCGGAACATGAGTGTGTGAAGTCAGACAATGTACCAAACTGCATCTGTCGGAACATGAGTGTGAAGTCAGACAATGTACCAAACTGCATCTGTCGGAACATGAGTGTGTGAAGTGAGACAATGTACCAAACTGCATCTGTCGGAACATGAGTGTGTGAAGTCAGACAATGTACCAAACTGCATCTGTCGGAACATGAGTGTGTGAAGTCAGACAATGTACCAAACTGCATCTGTCGGAACATGAGTGTGTGAAGTCAGACAATGTACCAAACTGCATCTGTCGGAACATGAGTGTGTGAAGTGAGACAATGTACCAAACTGCATCTGTCGGAACATGAGTGTGTGAAGTCAGACAATGTACCAAACTGCATCTGTCGGAACATGAGTGTGTGAAGTCAGACAATGTACCAAACTGCATCGGGAACATGAGGAGACAATGTACCAAACTGAGTGAGTGTGAAGTGAGACAATGAACCAAACTGCATCTGTCGGAACATGAGTGTGTGAAGTGAGACAATGTACCAAACTGCATCTGTCGGAACATGAGTGTGTGAAGTCAGACAATGAACCAAACTGCATCTGTCGGAACATGAGTGTGTGAAGTGAGACAATGAACCAAACTGCATCTGTCGGAACATGAGTGTGTGAAGTCAGACAATGAACCAAACTGCATCTGTCGGAACATGAGTGTGTGAAGTGAGACAATGTACCAAACTGCATCTGTCGGAACATGAGTGTGTGAAGTGAGACAATGTACCAAACTGCAACCAAACTGCATCTGTCGGAACATGAGTGTGTGAAGTGAGACAATGTACCAAACTGCATCTGTCGGAACATGAGTGTGAAGTGAGACAATGTACCAAACTGCATCTGTCGGAACATGAGTGTGTGAAGTGAGACAATGAACCAAACTGCATCTGTCGGAACATGAGTGTGTGAAGTCAGACAATGTACCAAACTGCATCTGTCGGAACATGAGTGTGTGAAGTGAGACAATGTACCAAACTGCATCTGTCGGAACATGAGTGTGTGAAGTCAGACAATGTACCAAACTGCATCTGTCGGAACATGAGTGTGTGAAGTGAGACAATGTACCAAACTGCATCTGTCGGAACATGAGTGTGTGAAGTCAGACAATGTACCAAACTGCATCTGTCGGAACATGAGTGTGTGAAGTCAGACAATGTACCAAACTGCATCTGTCGGAACATGAGTGTGTGAAGTCAGACAATGTACCAAACTGCATCTGTCGGAACATGAGTGTGTGAAGTCAGACAATGTACCAAACTGCATCTGTCGGAACATGAGTGTGTGAAGTGAGACAATGTACCAAACTGCATCTGTCGGAACATGAGTGTGTGAAGTCAGACAATGTACCAAACTGCATCTGTCGGAACATGAGTGTGTGAAGTGAGACAATGTACCAAACTGCATCTGTCGGAACATGAGTGTGTGAAGTCAGACAATGTACCAAACTGCATCTGTCGGAACATGAGTGTGTGAAGTGAGACAATGTACCAAACTGCATCTGTCGGAACATGAGTGTGTGAAGTGAGACAATGTACCAAACTGCATCTGTCGGAACATGAGTGTGTGAAGTGAGACAATGTACCAAACTGCATCTGTCGGAACATGAGTGTGTGAAGTGAGACAATGTACCAAACTGCATCTGTCGGAACATGAGTGTGTGAAGTGAGACAATGTACCAAACTGCATCTGTCGGAACATGAGTGTGTGAAGTGAGACAATGTACCAAACTGCATCTGTCGGAACATGAGTGTGTGAAGTGAGACAATGTACCAAACTGCATCTGTCGGAACATGAGTGTGTGAAGTGAGACAATGTACCAAACTGCACCTGTCGGAACATGAGTGTGTGAAGTGAGACAATGTACCAAACTGCATCTGTCGGAACATGAGTGTGTGAAGTGAGACAATGTACCAAACTGCATCTGTCGGAACATGAGTGTGTGAAGTGAGACAATGTACCAAACTGCATCTGTCGGAACATGAGTGTGTGAAGTGAGACAATGAACCAAACTGCATCTGTCGGAACATGAGTGTGTGAAGTGAGACAATGAACCAAACTGCATCTGTCGGAACATGAGTGTGTGAAGTGAGACAATGTACCAAACTGCATCTGTCGGAACATGAGTGTGTGAAGTGAGACAATGTACCAAACTGCATCTGTCGGAACATGAGTGTGTGTGAAGTCAGACAATGTACCAAACTGCATCTGTCGGAACATGAGTGTGAAGTGAGACAATGTACCAAACTGCATCTGTCAGACATGAGTGTGTGACAATGAACCAAACTGCATCTGTCGGAACATGAGTGTGTGAAGTGAGACAATGTACCAAACTGCATCTGTCGGAACATGAGTGTGTGAAGTCAGACAATGTACCAAACTGCATCTGTCGGAACATGAGTGTGTGAAAGTGAGACAATGTACCAAACTGCATCTGTCGGAACATGAGTGTGTGAAGTGAGACAATGTACCAAACTGCATCTGTCGGAACATGAGTGTGTGAAGTGAGACAATGTACCAAACTGCATCTGTCGGAACATGAGTGTGTGAAGTCAGACAATGTACCAAACTGCATCTGTCGGAACATGAGTGTGTGTGAAGTCAGACAATGTACCAAACTGCATCTGTCGGAACATGAGTGTGTGAAGTGAGACAATGTACCAAACTGCATCTGTCGGAACATGAGTGTGTGAAGTGAGACAATGTACCAAACTGCATCTGTCGGAACATGAGTGTGTGAAGTGAGACAATGTACCAAACTGCATCTGTCGGAACATGAGTGTGTGAAGTCAGACAATGAACCAAACTGCATCTGTCGGAACATGAGTGTGTGAAGTCAGACAATGTACCAAACTGCATCTGTCGGAACATGAGTGTGTGAAGTGAGACAATGTACCAAACTGCATCTGTCGGAACATGAGTGTGTGAAGTGAGACAATGTACCAAACTGCATCTGTCGGAACATGAGTGTGTGAAGTCAGACAATGTACCAAACTGCATCTGTCGGAACATGAGTGTGTGAAGTGAGACAATGTACCAAACTGCATCTGTCGGAACATGAGTGTGTGTGAAGTCAGACAATGTACCAAACTGCATCTGTCGGAACATGAGTGTGTGAAGTGAGACAATGTACCAAACTGCATCTGTCGGAACATGAGTGTGTGAAGTCAGACAATGTACCAAACTGCATCTGTCGGAACATGAGTGTGTGAAGTCAGACAATGTACCAAACTGCATCTGTCGGAACATGAGTGTGTGAAGTCAGACAATGTACCAAACTGCATCTGTCGGAACATGAGTGTGTGAAGTCAGACAATGTACCAAACTGCATCTGTCGGAACACAGACAATGTACCAAACTGCATCTGTCGGAACATGAGTGTGTGAAGTCAGACAATGTACCAAACTGCATCTGTCGGAACATGAGTGTGTGAAGTCAGACAATGTACCAAACTGCATCTGTCGGAACATGAGTGTGTGAAGTCAGACAATGTACCAAACTGCATCTGTCGGAACATGAGTGTGTGAAATGAGACAATGTATCGGGTAGTCTGGGCGGAAGATATCAATCTGATGTAAATCCCATACACATTCTATTCCCGATTTGACCACTGGTCAATCATTGATGATTGTTGGTTGTTAAATGCTGTTCTCAGCAATATACCACCTATGTGGTGGCGGTCTGTAAATAATTGAATCTGAACCAGACAATCCAGTGATCAACATCATGAGCATTGATCTACACAACTGAGATACAATGCCATATGCCATCCAAGTCAGCAGGCCTGACCACCCGATCCTGATAGTCGCCTCTTATGACAAGCATGGGTTGCTGAAGACCAATTCTAACCTGGTCAATCAAACAGCACGGTACATCAGTGAATACCTTAGTGTTGAGTTCTGAATGGGAGTTGACATAGTTGAATATTTTTTGGTAATTGGAGTACTGCTTGTCCCATTCATCGGCCTGGTCATAGCGGAAGTCATCTCCCAGGGGGATGAGCAGCACATTTGTGTTGTACAGCTGGGCCTTCTTCCGATACTGGTCCAACAAGGTCAAGGACCTGCAACACACACCACTTTCTGTACCGCAACCGGTATTCAAACCCATAATCAAACCATTCTGATGGCACACCAGTATACATAAATTGACTACCTATACATTGAAGCACCCTCTTGAATCTTCCTCTCTCTCTCACATTAAGCCCCTATATTGACAATATATACCACACTACAGCTTGTTCAGCTTGACCTGATCAAGTGAATACTAATGCCTTGCGTGACCGTGTCACAACTGGTTGGTTCTATTATTGCGAAGGGGTGCTCCTCTGTCAGTTGATTGTCAACATGTCCAAAGAGCCGATACAAGGTCGCCGTTTAACATTCTCTGCTCCCCTATTTAATGAGGTTAACTCGACCTGCTGTTTGTGCCATTTGACCTCCTGGGTCATGCATATGTAGAGTAGCTCAGGTCAAGCTGAACAAGCTGTACCACACTTAACATTGTACATCTCTCTGAGATCTTATATTTACATAGTGTATCTCAACCACAGTGAGCCCTATATCAACATTGTACATCTCTCTGAGATCTTATATTTACATTATGTATCTCTACCACAGTGAGCCCCTCTATCAACACTGTACATCTCTCTCAGATCTTATATTTACATTGTGTATCTCAACCACAGTGAGCCCCTGTATTAACATTGTACATCTCTCTGAGATCTTATATTTACATTGTGTATCTCAACCACAGTGAGCCCTAAATTAACATTGTACATCTCTCTGAGATCTTATATTTACATTGTGTATCTCAACCACAGTGAGCCCCTATATTAACATTGTACATCTCTCTCAGATCTTATATTTACATTGTGTATCTCAACCACAGTGAGCCCCTATATTAACATTGTACATCTCTCTCAGATCTTATATTTACATTGTGTATCTCTACCACAGTGAGCCCCTATATTAACATTGTACATCTCTCTGAGATCTTATATTTACATTGTGTATCTCTACCAGAGTGAGCCCCTATATTAACATTGTACATCTCTCTGAGATCTTTTATTTACATTGTGTATCTCTACCACAGTGAGCCCCTATATTAACATTGTACATCTCTCTGAGATCTTATATTTACATTGTGTATCTCAACCACACTGAGCTCCTATATTAACATTGTACATCTCTCTGAGATCTTATATTTACATTGTGTATCTCAACCACAGTGAGCCCCTATATCAACATTGTACATCTCTCTGAGATCTTTTATTTACATTGTGTATCTCAACCACAGTGAGCCCTACATTAACATTGTACATCTCTCTGAGATCTTTTATTTACATTGTGTATCTCAACCACAGTGAGCCCCTATATTAACATTGTACATCTCTCTGAGATCTTATATTTACATTGTGTATCTCAACCACACTGAGCTCCTATATTAACATTGTACATCTCTCTGAGATCTTATATTTACATTGTGTATCTCAACCACAGTGAGCCCCTATATCAACATTGTACATCTCTCTGAGATCTTTTATTTACATTGTGTATCTCAACCACAGTGAGCCCTACATTAACATTGTACATCTCTCTGAGATCTTATATTTACATTGTGTATCTCTACCAGAGTGAGCCCCTATATTAACATTGAACATCTCTCTGAGATCTTATATTTACATTGTGTATCTCAACCACAGTGAGCCCCTATATCAACATTGTACATCTCTCTGAGATCTTATATTTACATTGTGTATCTCAACCACAGTGAGCCCCTATATCAACATTGTACATCTCTCTGAGATCTTATATTTACATTGTGTATCTCAACCACAGTGAGCTCCTATATTAACATTGTACATCTCTCTGAGATCTTATATTTACATTGTGTATCTCAACCACAGTGAGCCCCTATATCAACATTGTACATCTCTCTGAGATCTTATATTTACATTGTGTATCTCAACCACAGTGAGCCCCTATATCAACATTGTACATCTCTCTGAGATCTTATATTTACATTGTGTATCTCAACCACACTGAGCTCCTATATTAACATTGTACATCTAGATCTTATATTTCTCAACCACACTGATCCTATATTAACATTTACATCTCTCTCAGATCTTATATTTACATTGTGTATCTCAACCACAGTGAGCCCCTATATCAACATTGTACATCTCTCTGAGATCTTATATTTACATTGTGTATCTCAACCACACTGAGCTCCTATATTAACATTGTACATCTCTCTGAGATCTTATATTTACATTGTGTATCTCAACCACAGTGAGCCCCTATATTAACATTGTACATCTCTCTGAGATCTTATATTTACACTGTGTATCTCTACCACAGTGAGCTCCTATATTAACATTGTACATCTCTCTGAGATCTTATATTTACATTGTGTATCTCAACCACAGTGAACTCCTATATTAACATTGTACATCTCTCTGAGATCTTATATTTACATTGTGTATCTCAACCACAGTGAGCCCCTATATTAACATTGTACATCTCTCTGAGATCTTATATTTACATTGTGCATCTCTACCACAGTGAGCCCCTGTACTGGCCATGCGTACCTCTCTGCCACATTGCCATCATTGACTGACACAGGGTTTAGCTTCCAGGGGCACTTGTACTTGGATCCAGGCAGTCGGCGGAAGTCGAACGTGCAGCAGATCTTTGGGTCAGGGCCACATGTGTGGGGGACGTCATAGGAGTAGAACGGCATCATATGACAGAACATATCAGTGCCTCCCTCGTCATCTGACAAAACATTCTACAGTCAGTTACAGAACATATCAGTGCCTCGATCATCATCTGACGAAACATTTACTGGATCCACAGTGACAATGCTGCCCACTTTACAGTGACACTGCTACCCAATTTACTGTGAAACTGCTCCCCACTTTACTGTGACACTGCTGTTCCCCACTTTACTGTGACACTGCTACCCACTTTACTGTGACACTGCTACCTACTTTACTGTGACACTGCTGTTCCCCACTTTACTGTGACACTGCTCCCCACTTTACTGTGACAGTGCTCCCCACTTTACTGTGACAGTGCTCCCCACTTACTGTGACACTGCTATCCACTTTACTGTGACACCGCTGTTCCCCACTTTACTGTGACACTGCTACCCACTTTACTGTGACACTGCTACCTACTTTACTGTGACACTGCTGTTCCCCACTTTACTGTGACAGTGCTGCCCACTTTACTGTGACAGTGCTCCCCACTTACTGTGACACTGCTATCCACTTTACTGTGACACTGCTACCCACTTTACTGTGACACTGCTACCTACTTTACTGTGACACTGCTGTTCCCCACTTTACTGTGACACTGCTCCCCACTTTACTGTGACAGTGCTCCCCACTTACTGTGACACTGCTATCCACTTTACTGTGACAGTGCTGTTCCCCACTTTACTGTGACACTGTTACCTACTTTACTGTGACACTGCTGACCACTTTACTGTGACACTGCTGTTCCCCACTTTACTGTGACACTGCTACCCACTTTACTGTGACACTGTTCCCCACTTTACTGTGACACTGCTCATCACTTTACTGTGACACTGCTGTTCCCCACTTTACTGTGACAGTGCTCCCCACTTTACTGTGACACTGCTGCCCACTTTACTTTGACACTGCTCCCAATTTTAATGTGGCACTGCTGTTCCCTACTTTACTGTGACACTGCTCCCCACTTTACTGTGACACTGCTGTTCCCCACTTTACTGTGACACTGCTACCTACTTTACTGTGACACTGCTGTTCCCCACTTTACTGTGACACTGCTACCTACTTTACTGTGACACTGCTCCCCACTTTACTGTGGCACTGCTGTTCCACTTTACTGTGACACTGCTTCCCACTTTACTGTGACACTGCTGTTCCCCACTTTACTGTGACACTGTTCTCCACTTTACTGCTGGGCTCTATTTAGTGCTTTGTTACTTGCACTGGTGCAACCCAATATTACAAAGTGCAACCTAGTTATTTGTCTTGAGTTGGTAAACTTCTGAAACAAAACCATCTAAATAATTCAATAGCATATTTCTGATATTACATATTGCAATAAAAACAGTGCAACTGCAATTTGACTGGTATAACTCGGATTTTATCTTAGGTTGCACCTGGTGCAAGTGGGTTAACATCTCTTAAATCGAGCCCTGTACTGTGACACTGCTCCCCACTTTACTGTGACACTGCTGTTCCCCACTTTACTGACACTGCTGTTCCCCACTTCACTCTGACACTGCTCCCCACTTTACTGTGACACTGCTGTTCCCCAATATACTGTGACACTGCTCCCCACTTTACAGTGAGACTGCTGTTCCCTTGCTGCCCATGCTACGTACCCCACTGCTGCCTCCACATGAACTCCATTGCCTTCTTCTGTGCCAAGTGTTTCTTGATGGAGTAGTGCACCCGCTGTATGAGCATGCTCTTCAGGCCTGTGCGCTTCAGTATGTAGGCCATGGTTGAGGAGTACCCAAACGGATCTATTGCCCAGCCTGACTGGGGCTTCACACCTGCAATACACACACTGTCACCACACATTTCAAAACTAACAATGGTGTCCAATGTTAAGGAGTCGTGTACAAGTGTAACACGATAACATAACACTGAAGCAGTGTGGTCATACCAACTGTGGTCACATAAATGTGGGATTCTACCATAATCACATAACTTATCAACATCAGCAGTAGACATATTCCTGCCATGCTGGCAGTCATTACATATTCAAGCATCCATAAACCTCCCACAATAAATACAACCATCCATTACCATGACATCGTCACTGGTGCAGACAAGCATGTGAAGTTAAGCTGCATCAGTGAAGTGTTTTTATTAGAAGCAGGTTATAACAGACCTAGTGTTCCAGCCAGCCACTGATGACCCTCAAGCAGTTGGTCTATCATGGCGAAATAGTGGGCGTTGGCTTCATCCGTCATCACCCACCCTCCCGTCACAATCTCCAGCTGACCATTGTCAATGAGGCTGAAATAAACATTCATACAATCAAAAACTAACAATTAATGGGAAAACAACAACATTTTTTGTCAGTATCTAAGCAGAAATGTGCATTACAGTCAAAACTAAAAGCATCACCACCCCAGCATTTCCTTAATGTCTGAAAACTTTCCCATCACAACATATGCTGACTTTAGAAAACAGCTAGCAGCAGAAGACACCAATAATTCTCTATATTATCTCTGATGCCCAAAGTTATTACAACCAGTTCTGTGAATGTAGCTTCCTAAACATGTTGTCAGCATGGTTACATACTCTCACGACCCATATTTTTCATAGTATCATAGCTTGCCATGATACAGAGCAAAGGAATTTTTCTGAACCTGAATTTAACTTTCTATCTATATAAATTGACTCTCAACGAAAAATTAAATGGCAAATCTAAATGCAAAAGGTATGAAAATCTGTAGAATAATCAGAGCAGCAAACATGGTGAACAAGAAGACAAAGTCATCAATATCCCCCGCAATGGCAAAATACTCTTCATGATTATGTCTACGAGTTATGATTATGTCAAATATTTAGGTGTGTATATAGAAAAGTGGTAGGAGAGTATTGAAAGGTTTTTAAAGTTCTGCTCCAGAAAGGAGCACTATCACCAATTTCAGTCTATGTCAAACTTGTTGCCATGGAAATGCCAAAAATATTTTATTCAGAAATCCAAAACTACCGAAAGGCACCAGTACACCACCAGATCTATCTATGTGCCAGGTTTGGTGAAGAAATAGTGAACGGTTTTAGAGTTCAGCTCCGGAAAAGTGTACTACCACCAATTTCAGGCTAAGTCGAACTTGTTGCCATGGAAACGCCAAAAATGTTTTATTCAAAATTCAAAAACTACCAAAAGGCACCAGTACACCACCAGACCAATCTATGTGTCAAGTTTGGTGAAGAAATATTGAATGGTTTTAGAGCTCTGCTCCGGAAAAGACAAATGTGCATGGACGGACGGACAGACGAACGCACGGACGGAGTCCATCTTAATACCCCCCGCAAAACGCGTTGCAGGGGATAAAAACTGACTCATTTTGTAGTGCTGATAACTGTGGTCGTATGATGGTAACCATTGCGGTCATTTTCAAGATTCTGGCCTACAATCCTCAAGAAATCACACAAGTATCAATAACCCCAGCATGTGAACAGTCTAAAAATGTTAATGCAGACTTGTGCTGATCTAAAATATAACCCAAATTGATTCTGACATGATGGTATTGCTTTTAAATCTTGATGGAGGTTTGTTCCAGTACATGAAGAATTTGTAATTTAGGTTCTCTCTGGCAAATTCTGCAACCCCTAATGTCCTAAACATGCTCTATGGGATTTAGATCAGGAATCCTATCGGAGCAAGGTAGAGATGCTTCCACCTCGTGATGTAAGAAATCACTAACTGCACCTGTACGATGTGGTCGAGCATTGGTATCCATGACGACTGGCTTTGTCCTCAGGATGGTCATTGAAAGTGTAATAAGTGAAGAATACAAATCCCTGTCAAGGCTGGGAGTGATGAACAGTTTGCCCATTCAGATTTTGTCTGATCATCACAAGGTCATGTTTATAGTGTAGGAAAACTGGGTTGAATTGTAGTGTAAGTAGGGGGCAGTGGGGTTTATAAAGGGATATTTAGGCAATACTTACCATTTATAGAATAACTGTGAAGCACACTGTTTCACTTGCCCTACGGGACAACTTTTTGTCAGGAGTTACTTTTCATCGTAGTGCTAGATACATTGGGTAGGCCACAAGGTTGGCGCTAAATATGTTGGATAGGCACTGATTGGTGGAGACGTCCGCCATCAGTAGATGAACTCTGACCCATGTCAAAGGTCGTTCTAGAGCGCTATATAAGTGACCTGGCTTTCTGGATTCAGTGTCTAGCTTTCGGTCATCCGAGCAACATCAGATAATATCTCCTAGTAGTATCGATGTCCTGAGGTTCTGTTACAGGATCCTTCCCTCCCAGGCGTTATAAAGGGATGTTAGGTTTCTTATAGTAGTGTTAGGCCACCCTTTTTAAACAACTTGGATTACGGAAATTTTCAACTGAAATGCAGAGTCACTTCACTTTTCTGGGGGGGTGCTTCGACTTGACATATCAAAATATATAGTAGGCGGTGGAAAAAAACAACAACACACTAATAAGCAAAATGTTTATAAAATCAACAAATGTACTTAATAAAAGTTGTCAAAACGTACATTATAAATTACTATTTCCATCTGTTTTTGGGCGATCATGTAATGTAAGTCAAGTGCTTTCAGGGCATCGGACTTCACGCTTAATATGTTTAATGCTAAAATATTTGCATGAAGCATCATTGTCACAGGTCATAACTTAGGACGATACGTCCTCTAAGTTCCATAATTTACATAAAGGTGGTGATTGTTTGCTTAAAACATTTAGAATAGCATGATTTTACCCAAAACATCTGTCAAAATCTTAAGTTTTCGTTTACGAGGACGGTATCCATTGCTGTAATATGTAACGGTAACATGCATGATTTTGACCAGTCATGATCCTTATAGCAGACTGTGACGAAAAAGCGTCATTAGAAGTAATATCTATCCTATAAAATCGCTTCTTACAACTGCGAAAATACTCCAGGCAATGTTGCAGTGTATCATTGATGTTCAGAACTTTCAAACGAATCATGCAGTGCTCCCTATAATTTTCCATGCTCCTTGAAATTCTATTTTGCTCCCAAGAAAAAAAAAGGATAGAAGCATGTATGCCTGCGTGTCATCAAGGTTAAACGTGTATCAAAATCAAAACCTGTCAGATTCCCATTGTATTTCGTACCTGCCATTTGCAGATGATGCTTAGAGGGCGCTGTAGACAGCGGCGCTCACGACACCTACGAGAAGGACTGCAAATACCATTTCAGTGAATATTTCCTAAACGGGGTTAAAATTGCAAACAAATATGACATTGTTTATTCCATTTTTTCTCCCAAGTAGTGTTTGCAGAAAAATAAGAAAAATATTTTTCCATTCGGTGGGAAGAAAATAGGCTATTTCCATTATTTTTTTCTCAATTTTCTGAAATTTAGGGTCGGCGGGTCCGTAATCCAAGTTAAAAAAAAGGGTGGCCTTAGGCCGGGTTGGGGAAATATTAGCAGTAGGAGACGGAGAAGCATTGAGGTTTTATTTTTTGGGTAATGTTTGGCTAAAAACAGGGTTGGCTTGGGTGGTTTTATAAGACAAGTTTAAGGGATTCATGTACCCAATGGATTGTTAAAGAGGTATATGAGAGGGAGAATTGTGGGTGGCATTTACAAGTTGTTGAGTTTTCGTTTGCATTTTTTCCACCCATTTCTTTGTAATAAACTATTCAATTTGTCTCTGCTATTTCCAAATAGGCTTTATGCCCGATTCACGAACTGGTCACTGAGTTTTGAGTAGAGAACACGTCAACCCGAACGCACACCTATAAAATAAAAGTACACAACGCAAAGTCCGAAGAAGGTTGATTCAACATCACGTACCTACATACTACTTAGCTTAACTCAGCTGTCACTGGGCAACTGAGTTTATTGAGAACCATGCCTATTACAATAGTAATTAACCCCACGCCAAACTGTACTAGCTCAATGATATTTTGTTGTGCATAAACAGTTTCTGAGGCGCCAAGCAAGAGATCAGTCATCAGTTATGAACAAAAGAATGTGACTTCAGTATGACCAATGGACGCTTCCTTCTCCATGACCTCAAATTCTAGGCACGTCAAGTTTGATACCAGGTTAGTCATGCTGCTTTGTGCTCTGAAGATAACAGTAGATAGGATGATAGGACGTCACTGTCTATACTCAGCCAGTTTTAGGTGATTTTTACTATTCTGTTGGACAAAACATGATGCGGAACCCACTCTGTTTCTCACACACCACTTGACATGAATGGAAAACTGTCTTTGTACAAAACAATATGTAAAGAAGGCTTGCATCAGTCTTATCTGTTCTTATTTCATTTCAGTACTAATTACTGCAAAATCGCAATACATATATTGACAAGTGAAAACAAAAATATGTCTTCACTCAGTTGTTGATGGAACCTGACAATCTTATGTCTTCACTCAGTTGTTGATGGAACCTGACAATCTTATGTCTTCACTCTGTTGTTGATGGAGCCTCAGCGTACTGAGGACTTGAGTGAGTGAGTGAGTGAGTGAGTGCTTTAACCACTAGGCTACCCCACCGCCCCTACTGAGGCCTTGACTCTATGACTGGTGAAAAGTGGGAACAGCAAAGTCTTGTCATGTGTGTACTTGAGAAGTGAGAATTTCAAATGCCGTTTCACAAGTGATAAAATATCACATTATTGAAAACTTCCAACATATAGTGATAACTGGTTTCGAACCTGCAACCATTTGCTCTCTAACATGGCGGTTTATCCACTAGGCTACGAAGGATCGCTTGAATGGGGAAGAGATGTCTGGGGAGGTCCCTCTACTTAACATAAAGGGCGACTAATAGAAACAGGTGGTCAGGCTCGCTGACTTGGTTAGCACAATAAGTCATCGTATCCCAATTGTGTAGATCGATGCTCATGTTGTAGAACACTTGATTGTCTGGTCCAGACTCGAATAATTACAGACCGCCGCCAAAAGATGGAATATTGCCGGGTGAAACGGAAAACTTAACTAGCTCACTCTGTGGTTGATATTCGACTTCCCACGTATAAACTAAAGAGTACCTCAGCTGCCTAAACTATGGCTCTTGCCGGCGTCATACGAGTTACTATGGCCGACGATTCCGTGGATGGCACCCGGTCACGTTCGGCCTGCGACTCCGACCGCACCATGCGGAAATAAACGATTGCCTGCCAAGCGGACTTACTAATAGTAGGGTCAAACGCAGCGGTTGAACCCCCGGGACTGACGGCAGGACCCCGTGCGGCTTGTGCCATGGGTATAAGCAACCTGAGCCGAGATATATCCCGTTATGCCATGCCATGCCACCGATCCGCCGGACTACCCGTGGCCACGGGAGACGGCAGCTGGTGGACAGCCGTGAAGCCCGTGTCTCCCGTAGCCGGTACGGTTGACTGGGACGATCCTATACGAGTGGGCCTCTTTTGAATAATCTTGGGTAATGCATTAAGTGAAGTCGCCTTGGAGAGGTTCAAATTGTAAGAATCCAACGCCGACTTAAGTGCCGATGAATGAGGAAGATATAGCTTTGGAACCCTTTCCGGCGGCAGACATCCTGACGATCCCAGCTCCACTGGTAACTCCCGTTCCGGCTCCTCAGGCTGTGGCGGGACCGTGCTAGGATAAAGTCCATGGATTAATACAACCTTTTCCCTAAGAGACCTTCCAGGAACAAAATCTTCTGCCGAAGTATCCATAGGCTGGACTGTCAATAATCCCTCCTTCATAACGAATTCTGGTTGAGAGAGAGAATAAATAGAAGTAGCTTCCGAATCCAAGAGGTCCGGTACAAGCGGTAAAATCGGTGGCTTATCAGTGTCAAAATTATCCATGGCTCCCGTGGAAAACCCGCTTGGCACGTGGCTACTGGACTGCTGGTCCTGGATACCGCTAACCCCCGTGGCAGCCGTGGCTCGTTGATTAAACCCAAGGTGGGAGACGCAAGCCGACGGCATGGAGTCAGTCCCGCTGGGATAAGACTGCAGCACATTCCCCGCGTGGGATAAGGTAGCAGGTTTTGAGTGACTGGGATCAAGCGTGACCGCCTTACTCCCAGGGACAAGGGACACGCGGCTTGTTTTGCCTGGGCGCAATTAAAGCCTGCCTGGGGTCAGCCAGGTTGACCCCGTCCCTGTCACATGAAGCCCCTGGCTTCTCCCCTGTGGGGAACGGCCTTCTGATCGGTCGTAAGGTGATACCGGCTTTCCCAGGTAGAGCACCCCCGAGTTTCACAGAAACTGACTCTTGCCCCCGGCTCTTGCCATCGTCAACCCAGTCAGTGCGATCACCGGTCGTCTTGCCGTACATAATGCCATCATGAAACAGTTTTTGTAATGCATTCATCTTGGTCTCATTCCTCATTTCCATATCATACATGGACTGACTAACTGAGGCTTGCAACTCTGATTTAAACGACGCAAATAAATCCGAGATAGCAGAAATGTCCCAATGAGATGCATCCGATTTAGATCTACATCTAGATTTGGATTCTGTGAAGATGGCGGGGACCCCCGAAGCGGATTTTACTTTTGCTAGCCTCCGACGACGGGGAGCTCTTACTTTTCTTAGTCTGAGACCTTGCCGAATCCATACTTAACCACTCAACCTCTGATAATTCTGAACACAGAAGGCAGCGATCTTGCAAGGTACAACGATTACCAGTAAAACAAGAAATGCAGAGAGAATGGGGGTCTAATCCGACATAAACTTCTGACATTGCACGCACTTATTCTTAGCCATAGCTTAAGTTAGACAAAGGAAAAAGGGCGGGAAAATATATATCAAGTACAAACGTAAAATAATATAAAATATGATGTCCAAAGGACTATAAATGTCGACAACACTAACCTATATAGGGATGGATCAGTGTTGAAAACAAGCTGATAGAAGTCAATTTTCACTCCACTCTATACACGTGTACAGTGTATACCATACAGAAAATTTGTGAGGATTTTCAAACTACTATACAGTGACATCTAGGTCAGGGGAGGTAACTCTGTCAGTTGGAAGGGCATACCACAAGGGATAGCTATGACTTAGTGTTAAAAAATTTTCACTTCATTCTGTATGTGTCTGTGGAAACCACAGAATAAGGCAACCATAATCCAGAGGGAATGTTTACGCCTCAATTAGCAAAGTCTTGTCATGTGTGTACTTACGCCTTGACTCTCTTCTTGATGCCGTCATCAATCTCATCCCACCAGTGGGAGAAGAAGGACATCTCAGCGTACATGAACTTGTGGTTCTTGTCCTCCTCCAGCTTTGGGACCATGTTGTCCAAGATTGGCTTGGTCTGAGATCGGTAGTAGTCATCAAAAGTCTTGATCCACCCTGGCGTACACAGTTAACACATCTGTTAGTGCTTGAAGTAGCAGATGGACAGACAAAAGAAAATTGTGATCTGACCTGACAAACTACTCAACTTGTGGACATATGACATACCTACAAATTGAAAGGAATTTCATCTGTCAAGGTTATCACAAACACATTGGACTAAAACACCTGTGTTGTCAGTATCTACCCTTTGTCCTCAATGATTTTTCTTGATAAATGTTGATATTCTACCAAAACGTATCTGGTTACAGTTTGGATCTTTGTTTTCGAATAGTTTGGTTCACCATGAACAGGGCATCACGAAAATATAGTGTCCGTATCCACAGCAAATTCTCTCGAAGTGACATGAGTTAAAATGACCTTGTGTTATCCATAGCAGAGTTGTGCCCCCTTATCTTTACACCTGTGTGACCTCTGTCGTTGTTTGAAGTCATAGAGGAAATCCATTTACAGTGAGCGAGTGAGTTTAGTTTTACGCTGCACTCAGCAATATTCCAGCTATATGGCGGTGGTCTGTAAATAATCGAGTCTGGACCAGACAATCCAGTGATCAACAGCATGAGCATGATCTGCACAATTGGGATACAATGACATGTGTCAACCAAGCCAGCGAGCCTGACCACCCGATCCCGTTAGTCGCCTTTTACGACAAGCATGGGTTACTGAAGACCAATATTCTAACCCGGACCTTCACGGGTCAAATGTTTAGAGACCTGTGGTTTTTCAGACTGCTCCTCACAAACAATCCATTGAATTAAATTAATACCAGGTATGATACATGGAATCAGAGCCTTTTCATATCAAATACAACAGGGGGCCATTAATGAATAGACTCTGGGGTTTGCCAAGTGAGTCGTGAGTTGTGTGAGATTCTATTCATTACCCAAAATCATTCTTCCAACTTTTTTAGTTTGTAAACATACATAACCTGTGCCTTATCATAAATGGTACATCTAACCAGGTTAAGCAGCAGAAAGATTCATGATCACAGGGTCACCTGTTTGGTGTGCAGGAAGACATGTACCTGGGTCACAGTGTGAGTGGGGTGTATGTTGTTGTGTATGGGGGCACCTGTATGGTGTACAGGAAGACATGTACCTGGGTCACAGTGTGAGTGGGGTGTATGTTGTTGTGTATGGGGGCACCTGTATGGTGTACAGGAAGACATGTACCTGGGTCACAGTGTGAGTGGGGTGTATGTTGTTGTGTATGGGGGGCACCTGTATGGTGTACAGGAAGACATGTACCTGGGTCACAGTGTGAGTGGGGTGTATGTTGTTGTGTATGGGGGCACCTGTATGGTGTACAGGAAGACATGTACCTGGGTCACAGTGTGAGTGGGGTGTATGTTGTTGTGTATGGGGATGGGGCACCTGTATGGTGTACAGGAAGACATGTACCTGGGTCACAGTGTGAGTGGGGTGTATGTTGTTGTGTATGGGGGCACCTGTATGGTGTACAGGAAGACATGTACCTGGGTCACAGTGTGAGTGGGGTGTATGTTGTTGTGTATGGGGGGCACCTGTTTGGTGTACAGGAAGACATGTACCTGGGTCACAGTGTGAGTGGGTGTATGTTGTTGTGTATGGGGGGCACCTGTATGGTGTACAGGAAGACATGTACCTGGGTCACAGTGTGAGTGGGGTGTATGTTGTTGTGTATGGGGGCACCTGTATGGTGTACAGGAAGACATGTACCTGGGTCACAGTGTGAGTGGGGTGTATGTTGTTGTGTATGGGGGGCACCTGTATGGTGTACAGGAAGACATGTACCTGGGTCACAGTGTGAGTGGGGTGTATGTTGTTGTGTATGGGGGGCACCTGTATGGTGTACAGGAAGACATGTACCTGGGTCACAGTGTGAGTGGGGTGTATGTTGTTGTGTATGGGGGCACCTGTTTGGTGTACAGGAAGACATGTACCTGGGTCACAGTGTGAGTGGGGTGTATGTTGTTGTGTATGGGGGCACCTGTTTGGTGTACAGGAAGACATGTACCTGGGTCACAGTGTGAGTGGGGTGTGTATGTTGTTGTGTATGGGGGCACATGTATGGTGTACAGGAAGACATGTACCTGGGTCACAGTGTGAGTGGGGTGTATGTTGTTGTGTATGGGGGCACCTGTATGGTGTACAGGAAGACATGTACCTGGGTCACAGTGTGAGTGAGGTGTATGTTGTTGTGTATGGGGGCACATGTATGGTGTACAGGAAGACATGTACCTGGGTCACAGTGTGAGTGGGGTGTATGTTGTTGTGTATGGGGGCACCTGTTTGGTGTACAGGAAGACATGTACCTGGGTCACAGTGTGAGTGGGGTGTATGTTGTTGTGTATGGGGGCACCTGTATGGTGTACATGAAGACATGTACCTGGGTCACAGTGTGAGTGGGGTGTATGTTGTTGTGTATGGGGGCACCTGTATGGTGTACAGGAAGACATGTACCTGGGTCACAGTGTGAGTGGGGTGTATGTGTTGTTGTGTATGGGGGCACCTGTATGGTGTACAGGAAGACATGTACCTGGGTCACAGTGTGAGTGAGGTGTATGTTGTTGTGTATATGGGGGCACATGTATCGTGTACAGGAAGACATGTACCTGGGTCACAGTGTGAGTGAGGTGTATGTTGTTGTGTATGGGGGCACATGTATGGTGTACAGGAAGACATGTACCTGGGTCACAGTGTGAGTGGGGTGTATGTTGTTGTGTATGGGGGCACCTGTTTGGTGTACAGGAAGACATGTACCTGGGTCACAGTGTGAGTGGGGTGTATGTTGTTGTGTATGGGGGCACCTGTATGGTGTACAGGAAGACATGTACCTGGGTCACAGTGTGAGTGAGGTGTATGTTGTTGTGTATGGGGGCACCTGTATGGTGTACAGGAAGACATGAAACCTGGGTCACAGTGTGAGTGGGGTGTATGTTGTTGTGTATGGGGGCACCTGTTTGGTGTACAGGAAGACATGTACCTGGGTCACAGTGTGAGTGGGGTGTATGTTGTTGTGTATGGGGGCACCTGTATGGTGTACAGGAAGACATGTACCTGGGTCACAGTGTGAGTGGGGTGTATGTTGTTGTTGTGTATGGGGGCACCTGTATGGTGTACAGGAAGACATGTACCTGGGTCACAGTGTGAGTGGGGTGTATGTTGTTGTGTATATGGGGGCACCTGTATGGTGTACAGGAAGACATGTACCTGGGTCACAGTGTGAGTGGGGTGTATGTTGTTGTGTATGGGGGCACCTGTATGGTGTACAGGAAGACATGTACCTGGGTCACAGTGTGAGTGAGGTGTATGTTGTTGTGTATGGGGGCACCTGTATGGTGTACAGGAAGACATGTACCTGGGTCACAGTGTGAGTGGGGTGTATGTTGTTGTGTATGGGGGCACCTGTATGGTGTACAGGAAGACATGTACCTGGGTCACAGTGTGAGTGAGGTGTATGTTGTTGTGTATGGGGGCACCTGTATGGTGTACAGGAAGACATGTACCTGGGTCACAGTGTGAGTGGGGCACCACAAACACCTGCAACTGGTTGGAAGGTGACCACTGATTGACATCATAGCTGATGTCCCAGCCCTGCTTCCACACTCCACCATCAGGGTTGTCAAAGGGCAGCAGTTCAAAGACTTCATGCATCTGCAAACCAAAAAGGCATTCTTATGTCTTAATCTAACAACTCTCTTGACTTTCAGCCATTCCTAGCAAGAGTAGGAACAATTACAGGTATTGTTAGAAACTGTTAGTAAACTTACCTCTGGATTATGGTTGCCAGTTTCCTGTGGTATCACAGTGACATACAGAAATGAAAGAGAAAAAAGTTCTCTTAAAAAAAACAACTATAATTATCCTTAGTGGTATGCCTAAAGAGTGACACAGTTATCTCCCCTAGCCGTGTCGTCACAGCATTGTTCTCCCCAAGCCCTCATAATTTTTTCAAAAGAAACTCTTAATAAACCTCTTCTCATACATCTCGCACATGTGGAAGGAGGGCCCCATGGATGAGAGGAGAATAGGGATACCAATATCTTACTGGAAGTATGTAATTTTTTGAGTAAAATTGATATTTTATACTTATCCTGACTCATGCTCTTTTGCTTGTCTTCTTCTTCTTGAGAACATAGTGGAACACTTGTATCTCCTTAATTGAAGCTCCCTTCAATGTAAAATCACTAATTAGTACTCACCAAGAGTTGCCTCCCTTTGCCCCTGCGCGTGAAAGGCGGCGCCACCTTCTGGCCTCATGCTTCACTCTCTCCTGATATAGCGAGCCCAACACTTGAATTTACAGGGAAATCCAAAGTGTTATGTGGGGAGGATGGGAGGGCTTACCTCATGAGTCAGGATAAGTATAAAATATCAATTTTACTCAAAAAATTACATATTTTTCCTTATCCTGACTCATGCTCTTTCCTTGTAGAATCCCTCTGAGGCGGAGGTGGGAAAGAACAGAATACTTTGGATTTATAAAATTAATTAGTGATTTATATATATATAACTGTAATAACCCCCTAACGGGAACTTCATAATGGCACTGACTTAGGATAATTCCTGGTACTATAAACCATAAGTTTATACACTGCCATAGATGGGGTATTACAAAATTAATATACTATGATAATAGCAATAAAGATATCAAAGCGACTCCCATATGGAGAAGCTACCCAACTGAACATAATCATCAGTACAAGCTTAAGGCTGAGTAGACTTAAGCTAAGCATATAAATAGCCCTAAAACTCCGTAGAGTTATAAGCTAGATAATACTGGTATGAAATATACATAATAATCTCGTAAGACTATGTGTTAACGTCTACGAGGGACTGTCAACTGCTGTGCGAGGACCATGGGACCAAAATGGTGAATACCTGAGACGTCCTCGGTGGTGATATCTCTCAGATAGTGATTAGCAAACGCAATGTTGGATTTCCAAAAGCAGCCTTCCATGATGGTATTTAAGGAACAGTTACCATGTAGCGCGAGTGTGGAAGCCAATGCCCTGATCTCATGGGGATTTGATGCTTTTGGAGGGTCTAGTCCTGCAGCCTTGTAGGCGCGAAGTATGACAGTTCTTATCCATATAGATATGGTGGTACGAGAGACTTCTGTCTGAGTTGTTGCCGATAAGGGGATGAATAATCGTTTGAGAAGTCGTCTCCTTGTTTTGGAACGTCGTAAATAGATTTTGAGAGCTCTGACTGGGCATAGAGATAAGTCCAGTGTATCTTGAGATCCGAGAATCATGGAGAGTGCAGGAATATGGAATAATCTGTCTGGTTGACCTGGCAATTGATTTTTGGCGATGAAATCCCATCTTAGTCCCAAGTGAACTGTGTTTTGATTGTCATCAAACTGTATCCTCTCATAATCTAGTGCGTGAATTTCTGACATCCTGGCTGCCGTCGCTAGAGATAACAGGAATAATGTTTTCTGTGAGAGAAATTCAAAGGTTGTCGATTCCAACGGTTCATAAGCCTCACTTGTGAGGTGTTGGAGCACTATATTCAGATCCCAAGCTGGGGCGTGGAACTTCCGTTTCTGATCTTCCAATCGGAAAGCACGTAGTAAGGCTTGGTTAGCTTGACACCCGTTCTCATAGTTATCACAGAACTAAGCGCGGCAAGATATGTTGACAGTGTCGAGCCTTTTAAATGTTTGTTTTGGCGTAGGTAACACAAATAATCTGCCACTTGTGGATGTGTAGCATCTCTCGCTGTAAATCCCTTATTTGCTGCGTAATTTTCGAAACTGTGCCACTTGTCGTCGTACAAGTTACGTGTAGAATAGCGTAAGGCAAGCGTGACTGCTTTTGCCGCTCTGGTTGAATATCCTCTCTTGTTTAAACACATTTTAATACAGTCCATACGTGAAGTTGGAATACTTCTGGGTTTCCGTGCACCTGTTTGGTGTGTGGATGTACTAAAAGATTCGAGGGCTTTAGTAGCTCTAGTGTTGGTTGACCGATTTCTTGAATTAGAATGGGAAACCACGTTCTGGCTAGCCAGTAGAGCAGCGACCAAAGTGAGTTGGAGGCTCTGTGTTTGTCTGATTTTCTGTAACACTTGAGGGATTATGGCTGGCGGAAGCGTAATGCGCGTGAGGCCTTCCAGGATATGCTTAAAGCGTCCGTTGCCCATGCTCGTGGGTCCGGGACTGGCGATACGAATGTCGGTAGCTGATTGTTGAAGCGAGTGGCGAATAGATCTACTAGCGGCGCTCCTATTTGCTTGATAATCTGCGCAAAAATTTCTGTATGGAGCATCCATTCTGTCGGTGACGGTAGATGTGGCCGAGAGAGTGCGTCTGCTAGTACATTCTTGGCTCCGGGAATGTGACATGCTCTGACATGTAAGTTGAGATCGTCGAGTAGATGGAACAGTTGAAAGCATAAAGTCAATACGTTCAGTGATCTCGTTGAACCTTGTTTGTTCACATAAAACGCCACTGTCGAGTTGTCGGTATGAATCATCAGATGCGCCTTTTGTAGAATGGTGCTCCAATGAAGTATGGCGTTGATTACCGCTTTCATCTCTAACATGTTTATATGGAGCTTGCTTTCTTGCTGATTCCATAACCCTGAAGCCGTCCGGTTGGCGAGATGAGCTCCCCAACCCTGGAGCGACAGCGTCTACATATAGATGGGTTTTGAATTCGGCTCTGTTAAACAAATACAGCCATGAACATTCGACCTCCTGGTCCACCAGAGTAGATGAGGTCTGAGGTGTTTGGTAGACTGAATGGTTGTAGGTCGTCGAGATGAGCATTGATGAAGACCTGTAGCGGGCGTAACTGTAGTCTGCCTCTGACTGTCATGTCTTGAGCTGGCGTGAGGAGACCCAACAGGCTCTGCCATTGTCGTGAGTGGTAGCGGAGAGAGTAGGAGCTAGAGGGATGGTCTGTTGGATCTTGAGCCATCGGTCTTCTGGTACAACGATCACGGTTGAGAGTAAGTGATAAATCGAATGCCTAGAAATTGCAGATCTTGCGCGAGGTACTAGGTCCGACTTGAGTAAGTTTACTAACCATCTTAGCTGTGTTAGTAGCTTTATGATGTAGTTTAACTGTAGTTTGAGGCGCTGTGGATCTTGATCTACTTGTATCCCGTCGTCGAGGTAGAGCGCTCGCGTAGCCCTAGGCGACGTAGATAGATGGCGATAGGTTTTCGTTATTCTTGTGAATAGCCAGGGGCGATGATATTCGAATGGGATTACTTTCCATTGGTAATGCAGCCCGTCTAGTGTAAATCGTAGGTATTTCCTGGATTCGGGATGTATCAATAGGGATGTGTAGATATCGTCTTGCAGATCTATACTGGCCATGTAATCCATGGGGACGAATTAACTGCGTAATTGAGGGTAGATGTATCATCGCGAAGCGTTGGCGGTTTTCGTAGATAATCTCTGTTGAATATGCTCATGTTGTAAATGAGTCTGTATTTCTCCTTGGAGTTTTTCTTGGGTACTAGGAAAACTGGGGAGTAGAAGCCTGGTTCGACGTTTACTTGATCTAGTACTTCTATGGCCTGCTTGAGAGATGTAACAGCCTCTCTTAACTTTGGTAGTTGTTGTGCCTGGAAGTCGAACTTGTGAGGGTTGACTGTCAGCGGAGGCGTGGCCTGTAGAGGGATACGATATCCGTGTTGAAGAATGTTGGAGACATAAGGGTCTTGTAACATTCCCCAGTTCTCCCAGTGTAGTTGAAGGCATCCACCCACTTGTGACGGTTGTACTGGAACGGCTGGGGGTGGAAGACTCCAGTCGTTCCGAACCTGTTTTTCATCGTTTATAGTTGCGGGAACCTCTGGGTGCCCTGCCTCTTCCTGATCCTCCTCTGTAGTTGCCATATGGGCGATGAAAAGTATCTTTTCCCCTGGAGCTGGCCATCTTCCTATCCCGTGCTCTCTGTAATCCAGTGAATTTAGATCTCCCTGAATATCTTTGTGAAGTCTGCCTGATGAGGCTGGCTAGCGTGTCCATCGACTTTATCATAAGGACTTCTCTAGAATCCTTAGTGACTTCCTTGGAGACTTTCTCTATCCCTCCATCAAAGATGGATGGTGAGGACCACGGGGCTGTATAGAGTGGAGCTGTAAACTGCTCACCCCAGCTGCAGGAAGCGAGGAGGCCTTGACGACGAGCTAAGGTTAGAGCTGCTGAGACTGATGTGAGATGATCTGTTAGGAACTGCTGGTCCTTCTTTTGCATCAGTAGGGCCGAGTAGATCATCCTATCATCTTCAGAAGTAGGTGTCCGCGAAATATGGTGATAAGAGTCTCATTGATCGTTCTAGATCTATTAAGGCCAAAGAACATACGTCTCGTCATGGTTTCTATCTGAACCAGCTTGCGATCATCAATCTTATAGTTCTTATTCTTGACATCGTTGATCATCTTGTAATTATCATCGATGTCTTGTACTATGAGGAAGGGTCCATATTATGAGTTGAAAACTTCTTAAGCGTGAAAGTCGCGGTAGGTGTGGCGTTTGAACTTTCGTGTGGCTTTATGGAAGGCTGTGTCCAAATTCTGTGGCACCCGCAGCAATGGTCAGGTCGATCGGAGGTAAGGTGGCCCGGCGTCTGCATCGTCCTCCTTCATCAGGTAAGTATCGCCCGAGTTACCACTCTTGGAAGGTGAAGAAAGGTCTAGGTTGTTAACCATCCAATAGCGTATCTCAGTGTCTGAGAAAATGATGCCTCCATCATCTTCTACCCGCGGGATCGCTGATAAGAGGTTGCTGCTCTTCAGATGGTGGACTCTGTGCTTCTACCACTGTACAAGGTGGCGTTAAAGGAGACCTGACTGTGGACTTCTGTGAGACTTATTGTGGTGACCTGCGTGGAGATCGGCGTGGTGATGTCTGCGAGGAGATCGGTGAGCGGTGAGCGGCGAGGTGATCGGCATGGCGAATGGCGGGGATCGTCTTGGTGAGCGGCCTAAAGATCTGCGTCTATAGGTTGACCTTGGCGAGGAGATCTGTGAGGTGAATGTTGATAGCCAGCGAAGCTCTTGTGGAATCCCTTGATGACCTTCTGGGCCGGCGATGATTTAGAGCCTAATAAAGGTGCCCTTCGCGAAGGCCGCCATAAAAGCTTCCTCTCGTCGGTCCTGGGGAGCGATGACTTGACCTTAGCGAAGGCTTTACCGTGAAGTCTGGTGGTCGAGTCCGCATCTAAGGATGAAGCGAGGTAGGTGATGATCTATCACGCGCCGTCGAGGAAGAGCCTTCGGCAGCGAAGCTGTACATCGTGGTCCTTCGTTCGAGGTGGTCTCTGACTTCCTTAGCGAGGCAGCTACGTTGACGGGGGGTCCTGGGCTGGTTGTCTCTCCAGTCTGTAACGGTCCTCCATCATCATCATGATTTGCCGCATCAGGTCGTCTGGGACGGTCTGCGACGATGTAGTTGGTGCCCTCTCTGCGATGTTAGCGACGGGGCCCTCAGGAAGATCGTCCGACATCGGTGTAGATACATCAGGCTGCATGGTGATCTGCGCTGACGTCACAGTTGCTGACACCGGTTGTCTCTTGTGGCGTAGGTCGGGGATGATGATCGGCTGGTCATCGTAGAGGCCCAGTTCAGCGGCTGGAACAATCTCGGCTGAGAAGGTTCTTGACGACTTCGTAGACTTTCCCTTGGAGGTAGGGCTGCCCTGGGAAGTCGCGGAGTCGCGTTGAGTAGATGTCGAGGCCCTCTTAGACTTTGGCTGCGGCGGCCGGGATGTCTGGGGAAGCAGGGCGTTTCTTGGAAGCGGACGGACTGCATCCCGCCCCTCCTCCGAGGAAACTCTAGCGGAACACCAGACGGGGGGGGTCGATCCGACAGCAGCTGACTGGCTAGGGGTTCCGATGTATCGGCCATGTCTAACCCTTGTTTTGCGTGACCTATCTGCTGCGTCTCAAAGGCGCAAAGATGATATTAATTAAAAGCAGAATTAGATAGATTAATACAGTAACAGCAGCGTGAATCAAGCGCACAAAGTAGTACAGCTAGGGCATATTACATGCGGGTCAGCAGCAGAAGCGTAATCTACAAATAGTACAGATTCTCATCAGCGTAAACTAGCTGAACAATCCGCGAAATCTAGGTGAATAAACAGTAGAAATCACGAATAATTATCAATACATATTAATGAAGGATACTAGCTACACCTCTATAGTAACCTATAGGAGGTAACTAACTAAGAATAACCAAAGGATATAGTGTGTAGGGAGACACAGGCGCTCTCACATCCTGCTCACTGGGCAAAGAAGGAGAGAGTGAAGCATGAGGCCAGGAGGTGGAGCCGCCTTTCCCGCACAGGGGCAAAGGGAGGCAATTCTTGGTGAGTACTAATTAGTGATTTTACATTGAAGGGAGCTTCAATTAAGGAGATACAAGTGTTCCACTATGTTCGCAAGAGGAAGGGGACAAGCAAAAGAGCATGAGTCAGGATAAGGAAAAATATATAATTCTCGTAACTGAATAACTATGACTTAGATTACTTCATGTCCTATGATACCCGCCACCATAATCCTAACAATGATTAATTGTTAGCTTCAATAACTAGGACAGGAAGTTAATGTGAGGAGAATTCTGTCCATCTAGGAGAGCTCGCTAGAACATACTTAAACCTTAGTATCTTTAATTCTGTAGAAACCATATTTCTATCTTTCTTAGAGTTAATGACGTCACTTCCGGTTTGATGACGTCACTTCCGGTTTAACGGTACTTCTCTTGATCAATTAGAGGTGATTAAACTACCTGGTCTACTCATGGCGTCACTTCCAATCTCTGGCGTCACTTCAGGTTTCTTTGGCCGTAACTTCCTGTCAATACGAATATGACTACCCTACTATTATTCAGATATAACTAAACAAATGATTGAAAGCCTTACAACCTCTAATTGTCCCTTATATCAGGGATAATCTACAACAGGGATAGGTCACTTTCGGCTTGCTTTCTTTACCATTTGTACTAATTAGCATGTGCCTCTTCATGCTCCAACACACACAGTGACTTGGATTTGGTTCTCAAGCATAACTTGACTTCACGTTTAACAGTACTTCAGCCACTTTATTGTATCAGTGAGGAATTTTACAATGAATGAATGAATGAATTAATTAAGAGCAAAATTATATGTGAATGAATGAAAGAAATAAAGAAAAAGAACAAATGAAAGAAATACATGTGAATGAATGAAAGAATAAATGATACACCATGGCCATCCCTCCCCAAACATATTAAAGAATGCAAAACTATCGCTAGAACACGTAATGTTAACATCAGCTGTCCTTTTTTGAAAAATCTACTTTGAGACATTTTTTACATTAGTAATTAATTCAGATATCTTATTGCATGTGTGAAATGGCATGGACATTGACAGAATGTTAACTGACACTGTCACACACCCCTCAAAAACAGAAAATTGAGAACTATCACAAAGCGTTGTAAACACCTTTCCAGTTTTGTCAAATACTAAGATCAACAAGAAAGAAAGAAGTTTTAGAACTATAACACTCAAGCATCACAAGCATCAATGGCGGATCAGAACAGATCGTGATATGTCATATTTTTCACACACACCTCAAATACACCCGAACAAAAAATTAAATTATAAAACTATCACATTTACTTGCAAACACCTTTCACCTGATGGTATATTACCCTCATCAAAATTAAAGGTTTATGTGAAAGATGTTTTAGAACAATAACTAGAAACACTCAAACAATGCCCTGTAGTATTTCAATGGCAGATCGTGATATGTCATATTTTTCACACACATCAAATACACCTAACATTTTGTTGGTTATAAAACTATCACTATTACTTTGCAAGCGCCTTTCAACTAAAGGTATATTTCCTTCTAAAAATTAGCGAATATGTGAAAAAGAGTTTTAGGGATAGAATTTGCTGTGTACCGAGAATTGAAGCCAGATGAGCTACAACATTCCGACTTGAAACTTTCACGACAAATCTACTGTACTAAATGCTGACACTAACAGCAATTATTTCGCTTAAAATGGAAAAGTGACACAATGGGTAACTTATCTTCTACATGTAGGTTTCAGTTGTCACAACACTCAGTGAATGTAATCAGCTGTTGAAAATAAACCGGGCTCTATCTTAAAAACTATGCTTCGCCATATTGGCTACACTGGTCCGCGTGGCGAGGCGAGGCATCACAGCTAAGGGGGCTTTTGAGGAGTGACAACTCCCTGTTATATAGTCTCCCTGCTAATATGGATCTAGCATCACTCCCTAGAAGTCCGTGACCTTGTGAACCAATTCACGTCAGCGAGGGATACCAATCCCGCTTAACATAGTATTCAACTATTGGTAAATAGTTCTTAAGCCTCCATCTTCCGCCCAGTCCTGCAGTGTAGGAATCTCCCCACTCTCTTTCCTTGAGCTGTTCCAAAGTCCCACTAGGATCGAAGTCCAGGCTGTGACTCTCTCCTCTGTCTCACTTCCCCGAGCTTCTGTACCCGCCCCACCCTTTTCCAAAGGGGTGGGCAGAGGGAGATATGTAATGCCGTCACCAAGAGTTCAAGGAACAAAGACCCTCAGCGATGCATAGCGTCTCTTAAATAAAAGTTGGTGAGCTAGACGACCTGTTCTACGAGCAGATTTGGCTACCCGGTAGATGCTAAAGCTTTTATTTAAGAGACGTTTGCGGCATCGTTGGAGAGGGTCTTTGTTCCTTGGAACCTCTGGTGGCGGCACAGCATATCTCCTCTGCCCTGATCTCCCCTTTAGGAAAAGAGGTAGGAGCACAGAAGTCAGAAGTGAGACAGAGGAGAGAGAGTCACAGCCTGAGCCGGATCCCTAGTGGGACTGGAACAGTCAAGGAAAGAGAGTGGGAGATTCTACGTAGACCTATGGAAGATGAGGCTTAAGCAGAACTATTTACTAATAGTTGAACACTATGTTTAGCGGGATTGGTATCCCCATGAGGCGTGAATTAGTTCACAAGGTCACGTGACTTCTAGGAGTGATGCTAGATCCATATTAGCAGGGGAGACTATATAACAGGGAGTTGTCACTCCTCAAAAAGCCCCTTAGCGTATGCCTAAACAAATCAAGTGACCAGTGTAGCCAATATGGGCGGAAGCATAGTTTTAAAAGATAGAGCCGGTTTATTTTCAGCAGCTGATTACATTCACTGGAGTGTTGTGACAACTGAAAACCTACATGTAGAAGATAAGTTACCTATTGTGTCACTTCATTTTTAAGTGAAATAATTGTTGTTAGTGTCAGTATTTAGTACAGTAGATTTGTCGTGAAGAAGAGTTTCAAGTCAGAATGTTGTAGCTCACTGGCTTCAATTCTCGGTACACAGCAAATTCTATCCTAAAAACTTCTTTCCACATATTCGTTTAATTTTTTAGAGGAAATATACCTTTAGTTGAAAGAAGTTTGCAAGTAATAGTGATAGTTTTATAACTAACAAAAATGTTAGGGTGTATTTGATGTGTGTGAAAATATGACATATCGCCGATCTGCCATTGAAATACTACAGAGTTGTTTGAGTGTTTCTAGTTATTGTTTCTAAAACATCTTTCACATAAACCTTTAATTTTGATGAGGGTAATATACCATCAGGTGAAAGGTGTTTGCAAGTAAATGTGATAGCTTTATAATTTAATTTTTTTTGTTAGCGGGTGTATTTGAGGGTGTGTGAAAATATGACATATCGCCGATCTGTTCTGATCCGCCATTGATGCTTGTGATGCTTGAGTGTTATAGTTCTAAAACTTCTTTCTTTCTTGTTGATCTTAGTATTTGACAAAACTGGAAAGGTGTTTACAGCAGCTTTGTGATAGTTCTCAATTTTCTGTTTTGAGGGGTGTGTGACAGTGTCAGTTAACATTCTGTCAATGTCCATGCCATTTCACACATGCAATAAGATATCTGAATTAATTACTAATGTAAAAATGTCTCAAAGTAGATTTTTCAAAAAAAAGGACAGCTGATGTTAACACATGTGTTCTAGCGATAGTTTTGCATTCTTTAATATGTTTGGGGAGGGATGGCCATGGTGTATCATTTATTCTTTCATTCATTCACATGTATTTCTTTCATTTGTTCTTTTCTTTATTTCTTTCATTCATTCACATATAATTCTTGCTCTTAATTAATTCATTCATTCATTCATTGTAAAATTCCGACTGATACAATAAAAGTGGCTGGAAGTACTGTTAAAAGCGCGCCGAGAGTTGCTGAGAGCGAACCAAGTCACTGTGTGTGTTGGAGCATGAAGAGGCACATGCTAATTAGTACAAATGGTAAAGAAAGCAAAGCCGAGTGACCTATCCCTGTTGTAGATTATCCCTGATATAAGGGACAATTAGAGGTTGTGGGCTTTCAATCATTTGTTTAGTTATATCTGAATAATAGTAAGGGGTAGTCATATTCGATTATTGACAGGAAGTCACGTCAAAGAAACCTGAAGTGGCGTTTTCCTTATCCTGACTCATGCTCTTTTGCTTGTCTTCTTCTTCTTGCGAACATAGTGGAACACTTGTATCTCCTTAATTGAAGCTCCCTTCAATGTAAAATCACTAATTAGTACTCACCAAGGTTGCCTCCCTTTGCCCTGTGCGGGGAAAGGTGGCACCACCTTCTGGCCTCATGCTTCACTCTCTCCTTCTTTGCCCAGTGAGCAGGATGTGAGAGGCGCCTGTGTCTCCTTACACACTATATCCTTTGGTTATTCTTAGTTAGTTACCTCCTATAGGTTACTATAGAGGTGTAGCTAGTATCCTTCATTAATATGTATTGATAATTATTTGTATTTCTACTGTTTATTCCACGAGATTTAAGTGATTGTTCAGCTAGTTCGTTGATGAGAATCTGTACTATTTGTAGATTACGTTTTTCTGCTGCTGACCATGTAATATGCCTAAGCTGTACTCGCCTTGTGCGTTTGATTCACGTTGCAGTTACTGTATTAATCTATCTAATTCTGCTTTTAATAAATATCATCTTTGCGTCTTGAGGCGTGCAGCAGATAGAGTCCACGCAAACAAAGGGTTAGACATGGCGATACAGCCCCGGAACCCCTAGCCAGTCAGCTGCTGTCGGACTGACCCCTCCCGTCTGGTGTTCGCTAGAGTTTCCCTCGGAGGAGGGGGCGTGGGATGCAGTCCGCCGCCTCAAGAAGCGTCCTGCTTCCCCAGACATCCCGTCGTCGCAGCCAAAGTCTAAGAGGGCCTCGACATCTACTCAGCGCAGACTCCGTACCCCCAGGGCGGCGTCTACCTCAAGGGAAAGTCACTGAAGTCGTCAAGAACCTTCTCAGCGAGATTGTTCCAGCAGCTGAACTGGGCCTCTCGATGACCAGCCGATCATCATCCCGACCCTCGCCACAAGAGGCGGCCGGTGTCGGCAACTGTGGCGTCAGCGCGAGATCACCATGCAGCCTGATGTATCTACACCCGATGTCGGACGATCTTCCTGAGGGGCCCGTCGCTAACATATCGCAGAGAGGGCACCAACTACATCGTCGTGGACCGTCCCCAGAGCGACCTGATCACGGCAAATCATGATGATGATGGAGGACCGTTACAGACTGGAGAGACAACCAGCCCAGGACCCCGTCAGCGTAAGCTCCAGCGAAGGAAGTCACAGACCACCGTCAGCCGAAGGACCCAGATGTACCGAAGCCACCTTAGCGAGGAAGTCACAGACCACCTCGGCGAAGGACAGATGTAGCCAGCGAAGGCGGGATAGATCATCACCTACCTCGGCTTCATCCTTAGATGCGGACTCGGACCACCAGACTTCCACGAAGCCTTGGCGAAGGTCAAGTCATCGTTCCCCAGGACCCGGACGCAGAGGAAGCTTTCGCGAAGGCCTTAGCGAAGGGCACCTTTATTAGGCTCTAAATCATCGTCGTCCAGAAGGTCATCAAAGGGATTCCACAAGAGCCAGCGAAGCTATCAACATTCACCTCACAGATCTCAGCGAAGGTCAACCTATAGGCGCAGATCTTCAGGCCGTTCACCAAGGCGATCCCTGCGCCATTAAGCCATGCCGATCACCTCGCCCGTTCACGGCGCCGATCTCCTCATTACATCACCGCGTCGATCTCCGCGCGGAGTCACCACACAAGTCTTCACAGAAGTCCACAGTCAGGTCTCCTTTAGCGTCACCTTGTACAGTGGTAGAAGCACAGAGTCCACCATCTGAAGAGCAGCAACCTCTTATCAGCGATCCGTGGTAGAAGATGATGGAGGCATCATTTTCTCAGGCAGCTGAGATCACGTTATTGGATGGTTAACAACCTAGACCTTTCTTCACCTTCCAAGAGTGGTAACTTCGGCATACTTACCTGATGAAGGAGGGCCCGATGCAGGCGCCGTCACCTTACCTCCGATCGACCCGATTGCTGCGGTGCCACAGAATTTGGACACAGCCTTCCATAAAAGCCATGAAAGTTCAAGCGCCACACCTACCGCACTTTCAGCTAAGAAGTTTTCAACTCATAATATGGACCCCTTCCTCAAGGCACAAGACATCGATGATAATTACAAGATGATCAGCGATGTCAAGAATAGAACTATAAGATTGATGATGTAAGCTGGTTCAGATAGAAACCATGGCCGAGAGGCGTATGTTCTTTGGCCTTAATAGATCTAGAGCGATCAATGAGACTCTTATCACCAGATTTGGTGACCGCGACTTCTGAAGATGATAGGATGATCTACTCGGCCCTACTGATGCAAAGAAGGACCAGCAGTTCCTAACAGATCATCTCACATCAGTCTCAGCGAAAGCAGCTAACCTTAGCTTCGTCGTCAAGGCCTCCTCGCTTCCTGCAGCTGGGGTGAGCAGTTTACAGCTCCACTCTATACAGCCCGTGGTCCTCACCATCCATCTTTGATGGAGGGATAGAAAGTCTCCAAAGGAAGTCACTAAGGATTCTAGAAGTCCTTATGATAAAGTCGATGGACCAGCTAGCCAGCGTCATCAGGCAGACTTCACAAAGATATTCAGGGAGATCTAAATTCACTGGATTACAGAGAGCGCGGGATAGGAAGATGGCCAGCTCAGGGGAAAAGATACTTTTAAATTAAGCCCATATGGCAACTACAGAGGAGGATCAGGAAGAGGCAGGGCACCCAGAGGTTCCACTTAACTATAAGCGATGAAAAACAGGTTGGAGCGACTGGAGTCTTCCACCCCAGCCGTTCCAGTACAACCGTCACAAGTGGGTGGATGCCTTCAACTACACTGGGAGAACTGGGGAATGTTACAAGACCCTTATGTCTCCAACATTCTTCAACCACGGATATCGTATCCCACTACAGGCCGCGCCTCCGCTGACAGTCAACCCTCACAAGTTCGACTTCCAGGCACAACAACTACCAAAGTTAAGAGAGGCTGTTACATCTCTCCAAGCAGGCCATAGAATTACTAGATCAAGTAAGCGTCGAGACCAGGCTTCTACTCCCCAGTTTTCCTAGTACCCAGAGAAAACTCCAAGGAGAAATACAGACTCATTTACAACATGGCATATTCAGCAGAGATTATCTCGCCAAGCCGTAGCGTTTAGCATGATACATCTACCTCAATTCTGACAGTTAATTAGTCCCATGGATTACATGGCCAGTATAGATCTGCAAGGGCATATCTACACATCCGATACATCGAATCAGGAAATACCTCACGATTTACACTAGGCGGGCTGCATTACCAATGGAAAGTACTCCCATTGGAATCGCCGGCCCCTGGCTATTCACAAGAATAAGCGAAACCTATCGTCATCTATCTCACATCGTCTAGGGCTCGCGGTCGCGTTCTACCTCGGCGGACGGGATACAAGTAGATCAAGATCCACAGCGTCTCAAACTACAGTTAAACTACATCATAAAGCTACTAACACAGCTAGGATGGTTAGTAAACTTACTCAAGTCGGACCCTAGTACCCTCGCAAGATCTGCAATTTCTAGGCATTCGATTTATCCGCGACTCTCAACCCGTATCGTTGTACCAGAAGACCGATGGCTCAAGATCCAACAGACCATTCCTCTAGCCCTACTCTCTCCGTTACCACTCGACAATGGCAGAGCCTGTTGGGTCTCCTCCGTCAGCTCAAGACATGACAGTCAGAGGCAGACTACAGTTCACGTCCGTTACAGGTCTTCATCAATGCTCATCTCGGCGACCTACAACCATTCAGTCTACCCGAAACACCTCAGACCTCATCTACTCTGGTGGACCAGGAGGTGAATGTCTGAAGGTATTTGTTTAACAGAGCAGGAATTCAAAACCCATCTATATGTAGGCAGCGTCGGCTCCAGGGTTGGGGAGCTCATCTGCGCCAACGGGCCGACTTCAGGGTTATGGAATCAGCAAAGAAAGCAAGCTCCATATAAACATGTTAGAGATGAAAGCGGTAATCAGCGCCATACTTCATTGGAGCACCATTCTACAAAGGCATCTGATGATTCATACCGACAACTTCGACAGTGGCGTTTTATGTGAACAAACAAGGTTCAAGCGAGATCACTGAACCTATTGACTTTATGCTTTCAACTGTTCCATCTACTCGGCGATCTCAACTTACATGTCAGAGCATGTCACATTCCGGACCAAGAATGTACTAGCAGGCGCGCTCTCGGCCACATCTACCGTCACCGACAGAATGGATGCTCCATACAGAAATTTTTGCGCCAGATTATCAAGCAAATAGGGCGCCCGCTAGTAGATCTATTAAGCCACTTTCGCTTCAACAATCAGCTACCGACATTACGTATCGCCAGTCCGGACCCACGAGGCATGGGCAGCGGGCGGCTCTAAGCATATCCTGGGAAGGCCTCAATGCGTACAGCGTTTCGCCGCCAGCGATAATCCCTCAAGTGTTACAGAAAATCAGACAAACACAGAGCCTCCAACTCACTTTGGTAAGCCCTACTGGCCAGCCAGAGCGTGGTTTCCCATTCTAATTCAAGAAATCGGTCAACCAACACTAGAGGCTACCAAAGCTCGAATCTTTTAGTACATCCACACACCAAACAGGTGCGGAACCCAGAAGTATTCCAACTTCGCATTATGGACTGTATTAAAATGTGTTTAAACAGAGAGGATATTCAACCAGGCGGCAAAAGCAGTCAAACGCTTGCCTTCGCTATTCTACCGCGTAACTTTATGCGGCTGACAAGTGGCACAGTTTGAAAATTACGCGGCAAATAAAGGGATTTACAGCGAGAGATGCTACACATCCACAAGTGGCAGATTATTTGTGTTACCTCGCCAAAACAAACATTTAAAAGGCTCGACACTGTCAACATATCTTGCAGCTTAGTTCTGTGATAACTATGAGAGCGGGTGTCAAGCCAAACCAAGAGTTACTGGCCTTACTCGTGCTTTCCGATTGGAAGATCAGAAGCGGAAGTTCCGCGCCCAGCTTGGGATCTGAATATAGTGCTCCAACACCTCACAAGTGAGGCTTATGAACCGTTGAATCGACAACCTTTGAATTTCTCTCACAGAAAACATTATTCCTGTTATCTCTAGCGGCGGCAGCCAGGATGTCAGAAATTCCGCACTAGATTATGAGAGGATACAGTTTGATGACAATCAAAACACAGTTCACTTGGGACTAAGATGGGATTTCATCGCCAAAATCAATTGCCAGGTCAACCAGACAGATTATTCCATATTCCTGCACTCTCCATGATTCACCGGATCTCAAGATACACTGGACTTATCTCTATGCCCAGTCAGAGCTCTCAAAATCTATTTCACGGCGTTCCAAAACAAGAGCGACTTCTCAAGCGATTATTCATCCCCTTATCGGCAACAACTCAGACAGAAGTCTCTCTTACCACCATATCTATATGGATAAGAACTGTCATGCCAGCCTACAAGGCTGCAGGACTAGACCCTCAAAAGCATCAAATCCCCATGAGATCAGGGCATTGGCTTCCACACTTTCGCTACATGGTAACTGTTCCATAAATACCATCATGGAAGGCTGCTTTTGGAAATCCAACATTGCGTTTGCTAATCACTATCTGAGAGATATCACCACCGAGGACGTCTCAGGTATTCACCATTTTGGTCCCATGGTCCTCGCACAGCAGTTGACAGTCCCTCGTAGACGTTAACACATAGTCTTCACGAGATTATTATGTATATTTCATACCAGTATTATCAGCTTATAACTCTCACGAGTTTTAGGGCTATTTATATGCTTAGCTTAAGTCTACTCAGCCTTAAGCTTGTACTGATGATTATGTTCAGTTGGGTAGCTTCTCCATATGGGAATTGGCTTTGATATCTTTATTGCTATTATCATAGTATATTATTTTTGTAATACCCCATCTATGGCAGTGTATAAACTTATGGTTTATAGTACCAGGAATTATCCTAAGTCAGTGCCATTATGAAGTTCCCGTAAGGGGGTTATTACAGTTATATATATATAAATCACTAATTAATTTTATAAATCCAAAGTATTCTGTTCTTTCCCACCTCCGTTTCCGTAGGAGTTCTACAAACAAAAGAGCATGAGTCAGGATAAGGAAAAATATGTAATTTTTTGAGTAAAATTGATATTTTATACTTATCCTGACTCATGAAAGACTTCCCTCCATCCTCCCCACATAACACTTTGGATTTCCTGTAAATTCAAGTGTTGGGCTCGCTATATCAGGAGAGAGTGAAGCATGAGGCCAGAAGGTGGTAGCCTTTCCAGCGCTTGAGGGGCAAAGGGAGGCAACTCTTGGTGAGTACTAATTAGTGATTTTACATTGAAGGGAGCTTCAATTAAGGAGATACAAGTGTTCCACTATGTTAGCAAGAAGAAGACAAGCAAAAGAGCATGAGTCAGGATAAGTATAAAATATCAATTTTACTCAAAAAAATTACATATTCTCCTCTCATCCATGGGGCCCTCCTTCCACATGTGCGAGGATGTATGAGAAGAGGGTTTATTAAGAGTTTCTTTTGAGAAAAAATTATGAGGGCTTGGGAGAACAATGCTGTGGCTGACCGCGGCTAGGGGAGATAACTGTGTCACTCTTTAGGCATACCACTAAGGATAATTATAGTTGTTTTTTTAAGAGAACTTTTTTCTCTTTCATTTCTGTATGTCACTGTGATACCACAGAAGCTGGCAACCATAATCCAGAGGTAATTTCTTCCTGTGTGGTCCATATTTTCCTTGGGGTTGTCTTCCATGTGGGTTGTGTGTCTTCCTGTGGGGTCTTCTTCTTTTTTGTGGGTTTCATGTCTTCCTTCCTTCTGGGGTTATTCCTTCCTTCTGTGTGGGTTGTCTTCCTGGGTCCTTCTGCTTGGTCCATGTCTTCCTGTGCTGTGTCCTGTGCCATGTGTGTGGTTGTCTTCCTGTGGTCTCTGTGGTTGTGTCTGGGTCCTGTGTGGGTCCTGTCTTCATGTCTCCATGTCTTCCTTCTTCCTCACTGTGGGGTTATGTCTTCCATGTGCCTCACTGTGGGGTTGTCTTCCTGGGGTCTCTTCCTGTGGTCTGTGGCTTGGTTGTCTTCCTGTGTGGGGTCTCTGTGGGTTGTCTTCCTGTGTGGGATTGTCCCTCCCTCCTGTGATTGGGATTACATGTCCCTCCTGGGTCTTCCATCCACTCCACACTGTGATTGGGTCTGTCTTCCTGTACATCTGGGTTAGCTATGCCACAACATGCACCCACTCCACTGTGATTGGGTTGTGTCTTCCACCATGGATTCTTCCATGCACACAACAACATACACCCCACTCACACTGTGTTGGGTTGCATGTCTTCCTGTGTGCATCTGGGTCTTCCATACAATAACCATACACCTCACTCACACTGTGACCCAGATTTGTGTCTTCCTGTGCATAGACAGGTTGCCCCATACCACAACAACATGCACCCCACTCACACTGTGACCCAGGTTTGTATCTTCATAATGGGTCCCCATACCACAACAACATGCACCCACTCACTGTGACCCAGATTTTTGTCTTCCTGTACACCATACAGGTCTTCATACACAACAACAATACACCCACTCACACTGTGACCCCAGTTTGTGTCTTCCTGTACACCATACAGGTGCCCCATGCACACAACAACATACACCCCTCACTGTGACCCAGGTGCATGTCTTCCTGTACACCATACAGGTGCCCCACACAACAACATGCACCCCACTCACACTGTGACCCAGGTTACATGTCTTCCTGTACACCATACAGGTTAGCCCCATACCCACAACAACATGCACCCTTGACCCAATTTTGTGTCTTCCTGTGTACACCACAGGTGCCCCCATACACAACAACATACACCCCACTCACACTGTGACCCAGATTTTACATGTCTTCCTGCACACCAAATTAGATTTGACCCTGTGATCATGGATCTTTCTGCTGCTTGACCTGGTTAGATGTGCCATTTATGATGGAGCTGGGTTATGTGTGTTTACAAAACTAAAGTTGGAATGATTTGGTGTGAATGGGAATCTCACACAGCCTCCGCGACTCACTTGGCAGAACCAAAGTCTGTTCATTAATGGCCCCCTGTTGTATTTGATGAAGACTCTGATTCCATGTCATGCCTGGTGTTAATTTAATTCAATGGATTGTTTGTGAGGAGCTTGATCTGAAAAAACCACAGATCTCTAAACATTTGACCCACGTGAAGATCCGGGGTTAAGATAGTGGTCTTCAGTAACCCATTGCTTGTCGTAAAGGCGTGCCGGGATCGGGTGGTCAGGCTTTCGCTGGCTGGGGTGTGCATGTCATTAATGTCCCAATTGTGCGGATCATGCTCATGCTGTTGATCACTGGATTGTCTGGTCCAGACTTCGATTGTTACAGACCACCGTAAGCTGGAATATTGCTGAGTCTGGCGGTAAAATTCGGCCTCACTAAGCTCACTGTAAAGTGGATTTCCTCTATGACTTCAAACAGCGACAGGGTCACACAGATTAATAAAGATAAGGGGCACAACTCTGCTATGGATAACACAAGGTCATTTTAACTCATGTCGCCGAGGTGCCGCTTTTTCCGTGGTCTGGGGACACTATATTTTCGTGATGCTGCCCTGTTCTTGAGGTGAACAAACTATTCGAAACAAAGAGATCCAAACTGTAACCAGATACGTTTTGGTAAGAATATCAACGTTATCAAAATCATTGAGGGACAAAGGGTGAATGCTGACAACACAGGGTGTTTTTAGTCCAATGTGTTTGTGATAACCTTGACAGATGAAATTCCGCTTTCAAATTTTCGTAGTGCATGTCGCCATCAATCCACACCGGGTTACCGATCGGTTTGTCAGGTCCAGATCACAATTTTTCTTTTGTCTGTCCATCTGCTGCTTCAAGCACTAACGGATGTGTTAACTGTGTGCGCAGAGATTGGATCAAGACTTTTTGATGGCTACTACCGATCTCAGACCAAGCCAATCTTGGACAACATGGTCCCAAAGCTGGAGGCAATGCGTGGCGCG